>NC_057726.1:39274509-39302787 GCF_004010195.1 Chiloscyllium plagiosum
CCTCCTCTAACTTATCTCTCCATGCTTCAGGCTCTCTGCCTTTATTCCTGATGAAGGGATTTTGCCCGAAACGTCGATTTTGCTGCTCATCGGATGCTGCCTGAATTGCTGTGCTCTTCCAGCACCACTAATCCAGAATTGCAAACCAGTAACTGCTGACTGTACCAAACAAGGACAAGACATTCAGGATTGATCATGTGCACAGATTGTTCCAAATAAGGCATACACTTGGCACAGAGATCTATGTATAATGCAGCCCAGGAGACTCTGATTTTCCAACATGACTTTGGAGAATAACACTGCAAGAGGTACCCTATATCAGGAGATGTAGTAAAGACGTTGAGAAGAGTTCAAGCCTAGCCAGCTGGCAACTTTCCTGGGTAATAATGTTTTGGGTTAGTTTCAGAACCCGCGTAATGAAATATTTCTAGTAGTTAAAAGCATGTGTTATTCATTTAAGTACTTAATAAATTAATTGAATTTTATAGAACTCTAATGTCTCCATTGTATCTTCGTCTATACGTATACTGTTGTTTCACAGAGACGGGCAACAAAGATCTTTCATACATGAATGAACCAGCCTCTGCCTCTCACAAACCAGTGGAAGCATTCAGATAAAAAAAAGGCTGAGGATCCATGTATTTCTTTTCCCTGTTTGTCTTTGTGCGTGCGAGAGGGGCAGGTGATTGATGCAAATGGGGACATTGCTTTCAAGGCCAACATTTATTACCTGCCTCTTGATAATTTGGTGGATGTCCTATAGTGAATTTATTTCATATGAATAGAGGGGCTTGATTTCCTGTGCACTATCCCAATGACCCAGGGCACCTGGATAAAATATTCTAAAGTAAATGAAAGTTTATATAATATTCATCCAGTTAATGGTCACTGACCTTTTAAGGATAAAGCCCAATTAATAGTTACATTGACAGATTATGTAAGTCATCATACACAACTACATTAAGACATTTTTCAACGACTTTTCAATTTGCCTGTCAAAAGATTCTTGCCTTCACAGGAGGTATCCTCCCAACAGTGTTCATGATTTGACTTACCTGAGAACCTAAGTGCCACAACCACCCACCTCAAAGGAAATACTCAGGCCAGGTAACAATATATTCACTGCTGTATTTAAGTAAGGAATTTGTTAACACTTTAACTGACCATCAAGTCACAAATCATCACATTTTATACCTTATGGAAAATGCAGTCATTTGTGAATGATTTTAAATTGTGGCTTTGTAGATCTCCAGCTGAGGAGGGGAAATGCAGACCATGAGGTAATTTATGGTATGAAATGGCACCGTTCAGCTCATTATACCAGGCTCTCTGCAGAGCAATCCCAACAGTCCCATTTCCCATCTCTTATCTCCATAGCCCTGCAAATTTATTTCTTTCAAATGCCAATCAAACTTCCTTGATTATCTTTACTTCCACAAACCTTGTGGGATGAGAATTCCCCTTGCACTGTAAAAAAACGTCTTCCTCATATTTCCCTGGATTTTCTAGCCCAAGACCTTAAATCTCTGTCCCATGATCTATGTAACATCAGGTAATGGCAATCATTTTTCCTTGAATTTATCCACATTATCCAAACCTATACACTTCTATCAAATATAGAACTTTAAATAATCAGTCACAAAGTGAAATACTTATTTTATTTGGATCATGTCAATAAATTACAACACAATTTACGTGGCAAAATATGTTTAAATATCTTTGCCAAATGGCAAAATGAATTTGTGCAGTGTCTACATTTCCTCTCCAACCACTGTGATAGGATTACAATCATTTGTATATTTAGTTCTTTTCATTGATTGATGGAAATGGGGACTTTCGTTTCAAGGCCAACATTTGTTACCTGTCTCTGGTTGCTCTTGATAAATTGGTGGTTGTTGGAAATATGCTGTTGAAGAAATCAGCAATATACAGGTGACTTGCACTGTAACTGCGGTATGCCAATGTTCAATTTAAGCTGTGTGCCACTCCAAGGGTCTATGCACAATGATCGGTATGCCAACACCATTTGCAGAATTGACTTCCAATTATGGAGGTCATTGCCACACATGGACCATAGAGGTGCTCACAGAAGAAAACTTTGCAGGAACGCTAGTGTCAATGATGCATAGAATAAATGTTCAAGTTTGTGGATTGGGACCAATCAAATAACCAGTTTGTTCTGGACGATAAAAAGAAATTGTGAATGCAGGAAATCAGAAACTAAACTTCCACACTGTAGGGAATCTAATCTAATCTAATCTAAAGTAGAAACTGCTAGAAAACTCCGCAGCTCTGGCAGCATCTGTGCAGAGTTAACTCTGCTTTCTCTCCACAGATGCTCCAAATGTGCTGAATTTTTCCAGCAATTTCTGCTTTTGTTCTGGAAGGTGTTGAGCATTCATAGTCTTCTTGAAAGATCCAAATGGAAGCTGGTCCACCATTCCTGAATTCCGCCTTGCAAATTGCTGATAGATTTTGTGGATTTAGGAAGTGAGTTAGTCCCCTTAATGTTCCAAGCCTCTCACCTGCTCTTGTAGCCATTGTGTTTATGCAGATGGTTGATTCCCAGAATGTTTGTGGGCATAATGAGATTCATGTCTTGTAACTATCATAAACCACGATGATGTAACTGATCACATGATTAACATCAGTATGACAGAAGACATCAGTCTAGAATGAGTTGTGAAGAGAGAGGTTGTAGACCTTACCCTAGGGAACTAAGTTTGTGAACGCACATTGTTCAGATGCAAATAATAGAATGTTACGTACAAGTGGACCTGAAAAGTCTTACTGATAGATAAGGAACAAGCAGCCTGAAGGACAGAGTATGCAGATACCCACAGTCAGATATTCCAGACCAATATCTTAAAATACTGGTAGCAGCATTGGCTTAAAAGTACAAATTAAAGGGGACAGCAATGGAAGACCACCAGAGCCATGATCCAAAGTTAAAACTGAATCCAGGGGACAAAGCTGAAAAAGGAAGACTCCAAAGGCAGTACAGAAGATTGAGAATTTAGGTTCAACTGAGTGAAAAGAATACCCTGAAGACAGACAAAGTACTTGGAAGATTTCAAGGATAAAATGTGGTTAAAAAGAGAAGAATCTAAAGTAGGAAAAAGACTGTGGAAATTGCAAACCAGCAATATCCCTATTGAGGAAAATACAGGATCGGAAGATTTTGACAGTAAGAAGGAAAAGTCCAAATACTCACCCAGGTCAGCAGGCACAATAGACTGTTGGGATGGTGACACCAGTGGAGACATTGCTATTACCTCATCTATGGACGCAACCATTTCAGTACCATAGTAATTAATATGTGAAGGAGCATTACTAGCAGTTACTATCAAGTTACAGATGGGGGCAGCAGAATGGCAGCGCAGCATGAGGGCCCCTCCGCCCAGGAGCCTGTAGCTCATCTACTCTGTTCACTTCTACAATTTTTCTTTCTCTTTCTCTGTTTTTAAAGTTTCCAATTCATAAAGTTAATATCAAAATTCATCTTACATTCACTTAACAGCTCCAGCTGAGTGCTTTTCCTGATTTAGTGATGGGCTGGCTTCCAGCAGTCTGGAGTAACAGTCTTTCCTGGTGTGGTGGTCTCAGCCCTGCGGAGGGGTCTCCTGACATAGTGGTTTGACCAGGTATGTGGTTTTGTTGGCGGTCTGGCTTAATCTTAATCAAATGCTTCCGGCCCAGTGTTCTGCTGGCCTGGTATGGTGTTCTCGTCCAGGAGTGTCGGTCTTGGTAGTGGTTTTGTCAGGGGTGTCTTTTGGCCCAGTGTTTCTAGCCCCCCAGCATTTTGGTTTCATCCCAGTGTGGTGTTATCATCATCGATTGATGGTCGCATTCCACCTGTGTGAATCATCTCTTGATCCTCTGAGACCAGGAGCCATTAACTGGACTTTGATGAATTTTGTCTTAAATCTATTTTTATTGTTACTTACGAATTTACTGATGACTTCTGTCATTAATATATGCACCATGATAGGGCAACTTGTAATACTTATCATTGTATTTTTCTTGTAAAAGTACACATGACAATAAATCATAAATTGAAAGTCAGCATGTTTTTATATGCTGTAGGTCTAATAGCTGGTCATGTTCTGGTAAGGCAAAGTGTAAAAGGAAGTATGACAGAATTTGATGTACTGTTTGATGCCAAAGATTTGACACGTACTTTAGCCCCAAAAGAAATTCAGTTTTAAAATGGGGCTAGATTTAATCATCAATCATAACATCTTGAAGAATGAATGGAAGTTTTTTTAGTGAATTCATATCATCTAGGAGGGTATTAGCGTATGGAATATTTCAGGATAAATTAATCAGTGAACACAGTATTGGTGTGAAGGATGGGGAGGTACCATACATTCTTCATAAGAAGGAGATTTTAGTATTGGAGCAGTCAATCTAATTTGCAATGCCTGCAGAAATCAGGGCCCAAAATCAGTCAGTACTATACGTGAAGGAGCAGTGCTATTGAGTCAGCATGATTTTATATGCTATCGGTCTAATAGATGATTATGTTCTGGTAAGACAAAGTGTGGGAAAAAAACAACAAAGAAGTGAAGAAGCAACAAACGTTCTTCTGACATGGCTTGTTCGGTAGTCCCAAGAGGCTTTCTGAAAGCCTACTTAGCAAAGTAGCAGGAATCAAAGTCATTGACCATATTAGATTGTATGGGCTGTGACTCCAAATAGAATTACAAGCACAACAAATATTCAGCAGAAGGCCTGTTCAGAAAATATCGTAAAGCAACTGTACCTTCATAACCTCAAAAGCAAAGAAAAGATTCTCCTGCAAAAGGAACATTTCCAGAGAAATGGAAATTACGTAACGAGGGAAAAGTTCTAGAAGTTAAAAATACAGAACAAAAGGTGAATACAACATTACTTGTGGGAGGGATGGGAGGTAGGGGGTCAAAGAGTATCAAAACCTGAAGGTATTTATAGCATCATAGAGTCATACAGCACTGGTCCAATTTGTCTATGCCAATCAAGTTTCCCAAACTAAGCTGATTCCACTTGACCGCATTTGGTCCATATCCCTCCAAACTATTCCATTTCATTTACTATCCAAATGTCTATTAAACATTGTAACTGTACCTGCATCTACCACTTCATTTGGCAGATTATTCCACATTCCACATTGGAGGCAGAGGGGTGACCTTATAGAGGTTTATAAATCATGAGGGGCATGGATAGGGTAAATAGGCAAAGTCTTTTCCCTGGGTGGGAGAGTCCAGAACTAGAGGGCATATAAAAGAGATTTAAGGGGCAACATTTTCACGCAGAGGGTGGTACGTGTATTGAATGAGCTGCCAGAGGAAGTGGTGGAGGCTGGTACAATTTCAACATTTAAAAGGCATCTAGATGGGTACATGAATAGAAAGGGTTTGGAGAGATATGGGTCGGGTGCTGGCAGTTGGGTCTAGATTGGGTTGGGATATCTGGTTAGCATGGCCGAGTTGGACTAAAGGGTCTGTTTCCATGCTATACATCTCTATGACTCTATACGAACCATCTTCTGAGTGAAAACATTGCCCATCAGGTCCAATTTAAATCTTTTTTCCTCTCATCTTAAAAATATGCCCCTTAATTTTGAATTACCTCACCCAAGGGAAAAGACTTTTGCTATTCACCATATCTATGCCCCTCATGATTTTATAAATCTCTATAAGGTCACCCTTCAACCTCCCATGCTCCAGTGAAAAACGTTCCAGCCTATCTATTAAATTCAAACCTTCCAATCCCAGCTGCGTCCTGGTAGATCTTTTCTGAACCCTGTCTATTTTGCTTAAATCCTGTCTATAGCAGGTTGACCAGAATTATACACAATATTCCAAAACAAGCCTCACGAACATTCTGTACAACCTCAACATGACATCCCAACTCGTATACTCAATGATCTGAACAATGAAGCCAAGCATGTTAAATGCCTTCTTAGCCTTCCTGTTTACCTGTGGTATGTATCTGAACCTCTCAGTCTCTCTGTTTGACAACACTACCCAGGGCCTTACCATTAATTGTATAAAACCTACTCTTTTTTGATTTATCAAAATTCAATACCTTGCATTTATCCAAATTAAACTTCATCTATCACTCCTCAGCCCATTGGCCCAATTGATCAAGACCATTTTGTAATCTTAGATAACCTTCTTCATTGTCTACTACATCATTAATTTTGGTGTCATTGGCAAACCTACTAACCAAGACTCCTAATCACCAATTCTCATCCAAATCATTTAAATAATTTACAAACAAAAGTGGACACAGCATCAATTCCCGCAGAACACCACTGGTCACAGGCCTCCAGTCCGAACAACAATCCTCCACTCCCACCCTCTGTCTCTTATCTTCAAGCCAATTTTGCATCCAATTGGCAAGCTCAACCTGAATCCTGTGTGATCTAACTTTACTAATTAGTCTACAATGTGGAACCTTATGAAGGGTTTTTCTAAAGTCCGTGTAGACAACGTCTACCACACCGCCCTCATCAATCTTTTAGGTTACATCATCAAACAAATTCAATCAAATTTGTGAGACATGATTTCCCACGCACAAAGCCATGCTGACTATTCCTAATGAGCCTGTGCCTCTCCAAATGCATGTAAAACCTATCTCTCAGAAACCCCTTGAACAACTCACCCACCATTGTTGTCAGACTCACCAGTCTATAGTTCCCAGACTCCTTGCAGCCTTTCTTAAATAATGTCATAACATTATCCACACGCCTGTCCTCCAGCATCTCACCTGTGACAGCAGATGATACAAACATCTCTACTGGGAGCCCTGTAATTTCTTCCTTTACTTCCCACAACATCCTGGGATACATTTAGAGTCATAGAGCTGTACAGTATGGAAACAACCCGTCCATGCCGACCAGATATCCCAACCCAATCGAGTCCCACCTGCCAGCATCTGGCCCATATCCCTCCAAACCCTTCCTATTCATATACCCATCCAAATGCCTCTTAAATGTTGCAATTGTACCAGCTTTTTTGATCAGGAGATTTATCCAATTTCATGTTTTTTAAGACCTCCAGCACTCCCTCTTCTATAATGCGGATTGTTTTCAAGACATCAAGATTTATGTCCCGTGTCATGTAGCCCCCATTTCTTTCTCCACAGTAAAAATTGGCATGAAATATTTGTTTAGTATCACTCACACCTCCTGTGGTTCCACATATAGATGATCTCGGTGATCTTTAAAGGCCCCTATTTTCTCCCTAGTTGCTCTTTTGCTCTTAATGTACTTGTAGAATCTCTTCGGATTAACCTTAAATGTATTTGCCAAGGCTATCTCATATCCCCTTTTTGCCCTCCTGAGTTCCCTCTTGAGAATGTCCCTACACCCCTTACACTTTTCAAGAAAATCACTTGATTCCAGTTGTCTATACCTAATATATAACTCCTTCTTATTCTTGACCATTTCCTTAATACCTTTGTTCATCCATTGTTCCCTATTCTTTCCAGCCTTACACTTCACTCTGACATAATGTGGAGGTGCTGATGTTGGACACTGGTGGTCAAAGTCGAAAAGTGTGGCAGTGGAAAAGCACAGCAGGTCAGGCAGCATCCAAGGAGCAGGAGAATTGATGTTTTGAGTATGAGCTATTCATCAGGAAAGTCTGGTGGACAAAGTCAAAAGTCACATGACACTAGGTTATAGCCCATCAGGTTTATTTGAAATCACAAGCTTTCAGAACACTTCTCCTTCATCACCTCTAGAAAGACCACCTCTCTAAATCTATTAACCATCAGACTCTGTGTCTCCTGTACACTCCTCAATTACTCTAAATACTTCTCCAACCGATCCAAACAGTCTGATATGAGACAGATCCAAACACATCTCCTGCAGACAGGGACAGTCAACTGTTCCCGAAGCTCCCATGTCTGACAGGAGTAGCATTCCACTCTATTGACTGCCATAATTGCTCCTTAAAATTTGCTGACATAGGTTAGTTTAAAAAGACTTTTATCAAATTCACTTTTTGTATGATTTAGAGGTGCTGGTGTTGGACTGGGGTGTACAAAGTTAAAACTCACACAACACCAGGTTATAGTCCAACAGGTTTATTTGGAAGCACTAGCTTTTGGAGTGCTGCTCCTTCAACAGGTAGTTGTGGAGTATAAGATCGTAGAAAACAAAACTTATAGCAAAAGTTTACAGTGTGGTGTAACTGAAATTATTATATTGAGAAAGACCTGGATTGTTTGTTAAGTCTCTTATCTTTTAGAATGGAAATGTTGGTTTGTTCTTTCATATGTAAATTACAAAACTTCATTAAAGTCAGTGTTTGTAGGCTGATCACTGTTGACACTCCTTGCTGGGAGAACTTAAAAATTGTGTTCAAATTATAAGATCCAAAAGAAGAAGCCCTAAAAAGAACCCTTTTTCATAAAAAAACACTACCCTTTCCTCACTCCAGTTTTTAATTTTAAGCATGCAGAAGAGAAAAAAAATCTTAAAACCTAGCTGAAACTCCCAGCAACCAAGAAAAGCCTCCTCCTCAAATCCTCTACCAGTCAGCTCTCAAATCTCCGGATCTGAGTAAAGGAATGTTGATTCCCATCAATATTTAAGCCGCTAAAATCGAAATCTCGACAAACAAGTTGAAAAGGTCAATCTTTCCAGTTCCATGCAAACAATAAATTGAATTTAAGTTTCACAATAAACAGCTGTTTCAGTACTGGTAAACTGTTCAGTTTGGATGAAGTCTGTGAGGGTTGGATTAGCAAACATAAACCTCCATAGACCAGGAGGTACACATGTTTAGGGTGAGGGCAAATTACCCCAAGCTCAGTCACAGATGACAAAATGTCACTGAAACGTTACCTATGTTGAGGAATTAAAATACCTCATTGTTTAGTAGAAAGATATGTGTCTGTTTAAGTATCCTAGAGAGAGTGGATACTGCACTTCAGAATGAGGATGGGAAAGAATTTCAGCAAGAATTCCCAAAGTTATTCAAAATTTAGGCAAATTGAAGTGCGAATATCATGTTATTCAACAGAGAGACACTATAGCCATCTGTTTCTACACACCAAGGAATATTCCTCACTGTTTGGTGGGAAAAGTAAAATCTCAGACAGCATAATTGAAAGGTGGCCCAGTGGTTAGCACTGTTACCTCACAGCACCAGGGTTCAATTCCTGCCTCGGGCAATTGTCTATGTGGAGTTTGCACATTCTCCCTGTGTCTGTGTGGGTTTCCTCCCACAGTCCAAAGATGTGCAGGTCAGGTTAATTGGCTATGCTAAATTGTCCATAGTGTTTAGGTGCATTAATCAGAGCAAAATTGGTCTGGGTGGGTTACTCTTTGGAGGGTCAGTGTGTACTTGTTGGGCCGAAGGGACTGTTTCCACACTGTAGGGAATCTAATCTAATCAAAGTAGAGTCATATCACCAGTGACAAACTGACATAATGGTGCTTAGGGCTAGTATCTGTTACCAAAACAAATGGAGGATTAAAATTGTGTGAGGCGCTCACTCACTCAAACAAATGAATAAGCAGGAACATTTCATCTATTGAGAATAGTTTGGCAAAATTGGCACAAGCATGTTTTTAAGAAAACTGGTTGCATACAGCACATTCTGATAGATATCTTTACTTAGACCAAGATTGCTAACTGCATTTACTGTATTACACCATTTAGGTAGTGTGCTTCAGCCACCCATTATGTAGAACCCTTTTTTATAGATACGATTTTCCAAAAAGTAATGTCTCAGACCTTAGAAGGGAGAGAGAAAACCATCTGCTGTTTGGATTATAAAATGAAGAAAGAACATGGTTAGAGTCAGAGTTGGATTAAAGGCACCACAGAATGCAGGCCTAACTCTGAATGGGAAATGCCAATTCTTTAGGATGACGATGACATTCTGAGGACACATAATTCAAGACCGAGACATTACAATGGACCCACATGAGTCATCAGTGAATTTCCAGTATGGAAGCGCATAATTGATGTACAGTGCTCATTGGGTTTGGTAAATCAAATGAGAAAGCTCATCCCCAACTGAACCAGTCTTACTCAACTCATAATTGAGGTTTTGAAAAAGACTAGTGTTGGTATTGAAGTCAGGAATAATCTACAACTACTGAATAGATTAAAGAGAAGATACTTTCTACTGATATTTTAGTACATTACAATCAGGCTTATTCACAACAGTAGCCACAGTGCATCATCTACAAGACTAGAAACTATTCTTATTTAAGTCCAAGCTTGAATGGAACATGAAAACCAATCAAAGTTTTTGTCAAAAGTTTTGATGGAGACTGAACAGAGGTACACAACAATGGAGAAGAAAGCATTAGCATGTACAAGGGGATGCAAAATTTAGCAGGCTCCCTCATAGGTCTGAAATTCCAGATGAGACAGACTGCAAACAAAATGACTATGGAGTAGTTTATATACCAGGCTAAGTGCAAATGTCAGCAGATAAACTCTTGAGAGCAATGGTGGTTTGAGCAGAAAAAAGATCTTATTTTTGTAGGAGAATTAGGATCTTACTCTGTGGCAACAACCAACATATTACTAACAGATAGGAAACTCACTCAAATTCATGCCACTCATAAATTTGACAAGGAATGCACAAAGGTCAGGCAACTCTATCTGCAAGAGTGGTCAAAATATAGTTCAGTAGACCAAGTGCTGAAAAGGTATTATGAGAATAAACAACACTTGACAATAATGGAAGATTTACTGATGTTCGACTGGCGAATGATTATATCAATGGAGATGTGAAAAGAAATCCTACAGAAACGCTATGAGAGGCATTTAGATCTCACAAAGTATAGAACAAAAGCACAACAATCCGCTTAGTGACTAGACACATTGGAAGGTACATAGGATTATGCTTCTTCATGTCAAATGTGCACCTTACATAGCCAACAGCCTCTTGTGTTTATGATTTCATCAAGATTTTTGGAAAGGCATTGGGAAAGATGTTGTTTTGTTTGATTTTAGAGTAAATATGTGTTTTTTCTGTGGTAAAACTTTGCACTTGATGTTCTAGAGAATAAATATTAAACAATGGACCTCAATTTGTGAATGAGGATTTCAGAAAGTTCACTGTGAGGCAAGCATCTATCAGGTGACAAGTTCACCATTCACTCCTCAGTTTTAACAGAGAGGCAGAAACCGTGAAGTCACTGAAACATAAGAATGCTGACTGGGACTACTCAGTTACAGAATAATGTCATCAAACAATGCCTACTTTTGGATGGAATTTAACAGACTAGGCAATTATAGAACATAACCTCTCAAGGCCATGAAAAGATAAAACAACAGGAAATAAACCACAGCAAAATGTAACACAGGTGGGCAAAAATTCTAATCTTTAAAACTGGGGAAGGAAACTGATTAAGCGACAGGAAGTCAGAAGGCACAGACATCAGAAAATAGATCAACTAAGATTTTGTATTGTCAGAATGCTTGAAGGGACATTCATGAGGAGCAAGTAGGCATTGATCACACTTGAGCCAAGAAGTGAGACCATGTAGGTTTATCACAGGATGTGGCATAGCCATATCTATACTACATTTGACAAAGTACAATGTGGTGCAACTGTTCCAGACACAGTGTAACACGGGCACTTTAATACTGAACTGAAGTGAACCAAATTGCCTTGACTTGTGATGTTTGGGTTTTGGTGGGATTGGCGTGGGGAATTGGTGACAATGGTGCTGGTAGGATAATTATAATAATGGGGCTAATATTGACACTTATAATTACAATGACTAAGCAAGTAAATGTAAAATACTGGAATAATATAGACCAAGTAGACATGATATAAAGAGATGCATGTAAATCATGATGGTATAACTGGTCACAAGTCACTGACAGAAGTAATTCACTAGTCTCGAGCATGTGAAGAGAGAGGCTTTAGATACTACAATAGAGAGCTGAGAATTTAAGAACCCACTATGTACAGATGTATATAAAGGAATGTTACAGAACAATGGGAGATGAAGATAACTTAGATTAGTTACAGATAAGGAACAAACTATGTCAGGAACAGACTATGCGCAGACACCTGTAAGCATCATTGGTTTAAAGCTTTAGAGAAAGCAACATTGCTTATTGGGAATTAGAAATGGTAGTGACATTGAATATCAAAGGGAAGTGGTTTGACTGTCACTTGATGGATCATTGCATGGCACTTGTGTGTTCTAAGTTATTTTCCACTTATTTGGACAAGTCTGGATGTTGTTCAGGTTTTTCTGCAATTAATCAGTGTTCAGAGTTTTTCTCCAAATGCTATAATAAGATTACAAAAGTTCATAAAGATTAATTCATTTAAGTAATAGGGGCATCACAATCAAGATCATCACAGGAAAGGACATGAGCTAATTCATTTCCTGATGAGTTGCGAATCAAACTGAATATTAGACAAACATCTGAGAAGTATCCACTTCTGACCTTATAACAGATTGAGGAGAGGGGTGGGGGAGAGGGGTGGGAGGAGAATGGAGGCAAAGGTCTTTTAGGAAGCAGCTGAAGATGACTAGGATACGGCCCTGAGGAAAACCTGCAGTGATGGCTTGTGTTAGTATGACCTGCCTCCAACTGTCAAAACCCACCTTCCTTTGCACCAGATAGGCTGCATTTCCTCCAATTCCAATAGACTTCAAATTTTCTTAGGATTTTTGATGTCATACTCAGTCAAATGCTGCCTTGCTATCACTTCCATCTCACCTCTAGAATTAAGAACATTCTGCAATGTTTGAAATAAGAGTTGAGAGTGTGGTGCTGGAAAAGCACAGCGTCCAAGGACCCATGTTTGAAATAAGGCAATATTGTGGTCTGGAGATGAGTGGTCCTGCTAAACTAAGCATTGGTCAGCAAATTCTTAGTAAGCACTACTTGAGAGCACATTTGACAAATATTTCTGTCACTGTGATCAAAGTTCAATTGTGGGAAGTTAGTTTGCCAGACTGGATTTGTCCTGTAGTTTGAGAACAAGATTTACCTGGGTAACTTGTCACTTGGTCTGTTAAATGTCAGTGTTGTAGTTGCACTAAAACAGTTTGGTTAGATGCACAGGTAGATCAAAAACAGGATGTTGCAATACAACAGCCAGGATTTGGTTTGGGCCTACTTTACTCACTGCATCCAATGTACTTAATGGTTTCCAGATATCATGTGTAGTGAATGAAATTGATGCAAGATTGACCTATCTAATGATTTGGATTTCAGAAAGATGCTGAGCTGAATCATTCAGTTGGAGCTCTAACTGAAGTTGCAAACACTTCAACTGTGGTTTTTGCTGACAGATGCTTTGTTCTGATATCATTGAGGCTATGGATGTTCTTTCAGTTAATGATCTAATTGTCCAGCACCATATGTGGCACAATTGCAGAATCTGTTGGTTGTGGATAGCTTAGCTCTGTCTATTGTACACTGCATATACTGTTTAGCATGTCTTGACTTCTAACCACAGTCTGTCAGCACCTAATTATTATGTCTGCATGGTGCTGTTCCTTGTATGATCTCCTAAGCTCTACACTGAATCCTGGTTTGATGGCAAAGTTTGAGTATGGACTATGCCAGGCTATTAAGGTCAAAATGGTGGTAGAATACAATGCCACTGCTATTGTTACTGATGGTTGATCACAGTTCATGGATGCCCAGTTTTGAGCTGCGAGATTTTCTCCAAATATACTTCTCTGAGTATGACAGTATTGTCAAGCAAATACTGGTTAATGAGTTTTGTGAAGAATTGTAGCTCAGGTTGAGGTTCTGGATGTAAGTTTGCTTGCTGAGCTGGAAGGTTTGCTTTCTGTCATTTCGTCACCATACGGGGTAACATAATCAATGAGCCTCTGGTGAAGCACTGGTGGTATAGCCCACTTTTTATTTATGTGTTTGGGTTTCCTTGGGTTGGTGATGTCATTTGTGTGGTGATGTCATTTCCTGATCTTTTTCTCAGGAGTTGGTAAATGGGATCTAAGTCAACGTGTTTGTTGATAGATTTCCAGTTGGAATGCTATGCTTCTCGGATTTGTAAGTGTTCTCATTTGTGAAAATGTAACTTTTTCCCACAAAGCCTGTTTTGGGGTCACTCCTGCCATCACTTTCATTGACATATGTACCTGCAATAGATAGCCTGATGAGGATGAGATCAAACAGATTTTTTGGCCCAGACTGGCAGACTTGCCCTCCTGAACTCGGTCATCTCAGTCATTGTTTGTCCTACTGAGCCACTATTTTTGATAAAATTCAAAGTCTGTCACTAGAGTACATTGTATCCTTTTGCTACAATCAATGCTTCTTCTAAGCATTTTCAAGGTGAAAGAGTAATGATTTATCTATGGGAGGGCAGCCAATGTATGTTAATCAAAAGAAGGTTTATTTATCCATGTATGATCTAATGTATTGAGACTTCTTGGGATTTGGTATTCAACTTTGATAACTCCTCAGGCTGCTATCTCATACTGTATACTACTGTCATCTCCTCTGATGGGTCTGCCCTGGTAGTGCGACAGAACATGGTTATGGAAGAATCTGGGACAATGGCTGAAATGTGTGATTCAGTGCATGTTGATGCCTGTGGGATAGGTCTCCCAAGTATTTGATAAGTTGCTGCGATTGCAGGGTTTTGACTTCATTGACTGCATCATTGTCACATTTGAATTTCATGCTTGGTCAATGTTCGATGATCTGCCTCTTGTTCATATTCCAGCTTTTCCATATTCTCATTCATCAGGGGAGATGCAAGGTGATGATGAAGTCATGTTACTAATGTTATAAATACTTTTAAATAAAGGGGGTAATGTGATGAATAAATATTTTGCATGAGCACAATGGTACATAATATGAAAAGCAAGTTATAAAAATATGCTAATTAGATTCTAAAGAACTGATAGAAAATGCCATTTCAGATTCTTAAACTAATTATGCAAATGAATGCATTGAGAACATATTTACAAGTAATGAGAGCTAAAACTCTGTAAGTAGATGTAACAAGACCAAATGGGTAAATCAGTGCACCCAGGGTGGAGTTGTGGGTGGAAGATATTTAAAATGCATGTTCATTTCAGTTATCATTATTGATAATTACTTGATTCACGAAAACATGGGCAACACACAAAAGCAGGTTGGAGAAGCAACTGAACAAGAACAACCTGCATTTATAGTTAGCATTTGGCATAGGAAAGCTTCCCAAGGTGCTTAACAGGAGTGATGTCAAAATTAAGTTCATGGGGGAAAGGAATTGAACAATGATGAGCTGTGAATTCTATATGGATGTAGAAATGTAAACACACCACATTTATTTCTCAGGTGTTACCACAACAGGCAGGAAACACACTTTCCTGATGAGGTGACAATGTGCTATCTGGTATAGAGGTATAGGCATCTCCAATGATGCCAGGAGTACATGTTGGAACAATGTCCAGAGCCGAATTTCTTAAATTATATACTCAATATAAAAAGACAGATACCAGATAAAACAGTGTGAAGAGAGACAGCTGACCATATAAAATATTGTGAGAGAGAGCAAGCAAACATCAGATGAAACAGCACAAGGAGAGAAAACACCAAAACAACATATGCAAGAGAGAACAGGGATCCTGGATAAAATGGCTTGAGAGAGAATGAGAACCAGAAGGATTGAATGAGAAAGAAGGAGAAGGTAAACACCAGATAAAACAGAGTGAGAGAGAGCAAGTGGACACCACACAAAACAGTGTCTGAGAGAAAGTGAACATCAAATAAAACAATGAGAGAGAGAAAGTGAACGTCAGATAAAACAGCATGAGAGTTAAGAAAGATTGGGCAGGGAAAGCGAATCAACAACAGATGGTGGTGGAAAGAGGATTCCAGATAAAGCAGTGTGAGAAAGTGGGAACCAGATAAATGAGCCTAAGAAAGATAGACAGTGTGGAAAGAGTAAGCAGGTATCAGATAAAAGAACATGTGAGAGAGAGTGGAAGCCAGATAAGACAGAGTGAGTGAGGGAGGACAGCAGTCAGAACAGTTTAGTTTGTTATGCAAAAGGAAACAGATAGTTTGCAAAAACAAGTTTTGCATTGAGGGAAGGCAGGTTTATTTAAATGAGGCAGGATTTTGTCAAAGTAGACTGGGAATAGCTACTGCTGGATAAATCTACAGCTGAATAGTGGGCTCATTCAAAAAGTAATTGGGGAGAGTGTAGGCCCAACATGTTCTCTTTAAGGTGAAATGAAAATGGAAACAAGCTTAGAGAAACCTGGATGTCTAGGAATATTCTGGACTGGATAAGAAATAAATAGGTACAAGAGAAACAATTTAACAGAGGCCCTTGTTATTGCGGAGGGGCGAGTGGTTGGTGGTGGTAGTGGTGGTGGGAGTAGCTTAAGAAAGCAATTAGGAAAGCAAAGAAGAGGCATGAAACATCACTGGTGCGTAATATTGAGAAGAAACTCAAAGTATGCTACAAATATATCCAGAGGAAGAGAATAACCAGGGAAAGAGAAGAATTAATTAGGGACCAAGGGGAAAATCTGTGAATGGAGCCAGAGGATATTGGTACAGTGGTAAGCCCCAAGTACTTCACATCTCTCTTCACACAACAGAAGGATGATGTCTGTACCGAATTTGGGAAAAGGGATTGAGAAGTTCATAAGCAGATTGACATAAAGAGTGAGGAGGTATTGGCAGATAAGATTCTCTACAGTGTGGAAACAGGCCCTTCGGCCCAACAAGTTCACACCAACCCTCCAAAGACTAACCCACCCAGACCCATTTCCCTATGACTAATTCACCTAACAGTGGGCAATTTAGCATGGCCAATTCACCTAACCTGCACATCTTTTGACTGTGGGAAGAAACCCACACAGACAGTCATCCAAGGCTGAACTTGAACTCTGGTGCTGTGAGGCAGCAGTACTAACCACTGAGCCACCGTGCCGCAGGCTTATAAGTGGATAAATCCTCAGGTCTGGATGTGCCCCCGGCTGCTGTGGGAGGTGAGGAAGGAAATCACAGGGGCTCTGACCCAAATTTTTAATGCTGCTGTGGCCAGAAAGAGGAATGTTCATTGAGACACTCAACAGGCTATTGGCTGATTATATAAACAAAACAATGTACAGGGTTATGGTAGAAAGGCAGGAGAATGGCACTAAGTCAAAATGATCAGATAGCTGGTACAGACACAATGGGCCATCGTGTGATTAAAGCTTCTTTCAGGACCTCGTTTAAATTTTGCGTTTGATCCAGTGTAATTCTCGCATGTGTTGAACTCACCAGCAACAGATGATCCTGATATACATTGCCTGTTATATTTTAGGTCCAAAACTGAAATGAATCTGTTCATTTAAGCATTGTCTAGTCATTCCTTCATGCCACATAAATTTTGACCACATGGTGGCTCCAGAGTACCATAGAAAGAGGAATGTTCATTGAGACACTAAACAGGCTATTGGCTGATTATATGAACAAAACAATGTACAGGGTTATGGCAGAAAGGCAGGAGAATGGCACTAAGTCAAAATGATCAGATAGCTGGTACAGACACAATGGGCCATCGTGTGATTAAAGCTTCTTGCAGGACCTCGTTTAAATTTTGCGTTTGATCCAGTGTAATTCTCGCATGTATTGAACTCACCAGCAACAGATGATCCTGATATACATTGCCTGTTATATTTTCGGTCCAGAACTGAAATGAATCTGTTCATTTAAGCAGTCTATAGTCATTCCTTCATGCCACATAAAGTTTGACCACATGGTGGCTCCAGAGTACCATGACCATAATTTTTAAATGTTGGCAAGCATTTACACCACTAGTTGGTAACTCATCAAAATAGGCTATGAACAGTATTACATGGAATTTTCCTATTTGCAATTAAAGTATGTAGGTGAGTGAGCCAGGATGAATTTTCTCACACAATCCTCCACTTTTCACCTCATCAAGTATGCAACCACACTGAGAGGTGCAATTCTCAGGGAATGACATGGTCAGAGAGATGGAAGTGCTTTCCACTGATGAGACCTTCTGGGTACACACTATTGACACCATATTTCACATTGGCTTCCCTCAGCTTCTGATGCTGCAAGCCAGAAAATGCCCTCAAACTGTCGTTATTGTCCCTGACAATGTTGCATAGGAAAGACAAGCTCATGTCTGTGTCTAAGATAAGGATCTGGATGTATTCGTGAATGAGCTGGTGTACAGCAGAGAGGTCCTCGCTTTTGCTGATTGCCTAAGAAGACCACGCCAACAGACCCAGCCAGCCTGGGTCTGCAAAAAGCAGTATGGCTCAATGCTGTGTCCTGAGCAAAAAGGGATATTCAGTGTCACAGAAAAAAGGTCAATGATCTTCTCTGCTCTGCAAAGATAAGTGCCAGTGTCTCCATCTTGCTACTTCATACTTAGAGGGACAGACTCACTCCAACTCTGCCATTGCACATACTACTCACCAAGGTGCATGGTCTACAACTCTTTACATTGCATTTATCATGTCCACTCAACAATGCTCACCTACCATACCCTCCCCAAACTACACCCTGCCTGTCTTCTACACTGCTTAATGAAGACTGGGTACATCACTCTTGATCATGCATGATCACTAACTGCTCTTGCAGTCACTCCCATCATTCTCAATCCCTCTCTTTGTTTATTGCAGGAGTAAGTGGCTCATAACCAGACCAAGAGTTCCAAGATCAGTGGGGTGGGGGAGGGGGGGGGGTCTAGGGTGACAGACATCAATCACCTCACTCTTAATGAGAATAAAGTGATAGATTAGACTGGAGAAGAACAGGACTGGGGACAAGGAGAACTCCATCAGTAACCAACCCAGTAGGCTTCAGAGTTCTGAGGAAGGGTCACCAGACCCAAAAGTTAACTCTGATTTCTCTCCATAGATGCTGCCAGACCTGCTAAGATTTTCCAGCAACCTCTGTTCAGGCTTCATTGTGCTGTGTTGCTCTCCTGTTACCACCAGTGTTAACCCATTCTTAATTTGCACAAATGCTTACACACCTTCAATAAATAATCATCTCTCTTCTTTTGTGCATATATTAACCTACCCAACAAATCCTTATAGAGTTGATTTTAAGGTTCCTAAGGAGGTCATTATCATGCTTCCAAAAAGACAGGTATGTGACCTTATTCTACTTTAAGTTGCCCAACTAGTATTTGGAGTAGGAATTTGCCAGTAACTATCATAATAGCTATAGATATTGTGAAATTTAAGAGGATTCAGAAAAGATTGATAAGGATGTTGCCAGGGTTGGAGGGCTTGAGCTTGAAGGAGAGGTTGAATAGGCTGGGGATGTTTTTACACTGGAGTGTCAGAGGTTGAAGGGTGACCTTACAGCGACTTATAAAATCATGAGGGGCATGGGTAGGATAAATAGACAAGGTCTTTTTCCTGGGTTGGGGTGGTCCAGAACTAGAGGTTTAGGGTGAGAGTGGAAGATTTAAAAGGGACCATAGGGGTAACTATTTCATGCAGAAGGTGGCGTGTGTATGTAATGAGCTGCCAGAGGAAGTGGTGGAGCCTGGTACAATACAACATTTAAAGGCATCTGAATGGGTATACGAATAGGAAGGTTTTAGAGAGACATGGACCAAATGCTGGTAAATTAATTTAGGATATCTTGTCAGCATGGATGAGTTGGATTGAAAGGTTTGTTTCCTTGCTGTACATTTCTATGTTCTAATAGTCACTTACCCCGCAAGGAAATCTCCTTTCCACATCTCAGTCCTCGTCCCTGCATACTTACATGTCTGTTAGAATCTAGCATTTGTGACACGTTGTATTTCAGGCATTCTGTGGAATGTGTTTGTAAAATGAATCAACTTAAATTCTTGTTCTTGTGGTACTTGTTGAATGCCTAAGATTACCAGGACATATTGTGACCCAAATCTAATCCCTATACCAATATGGCAGGACAGCACGAACTTACTATAGCCTGGACTGATTACTTAACAGCACCCTGACTGACTTACCTCTAATCCTTGGAGTGTTTGCCTTTGACCTGCAGGACTGCCTGTGGCCCATTCTTCAGATTGTAAGGACACAAATTCTTGGACTCTCGTAGGATGAAGTGCTTGATTGACTGTGGCCAACCCACTGGACTGGAATAGGACTAACTCCTTGACTGACTGGGGCAGTATCCCTGACTGACTTTAGTCTCCCAATGGCACTAAGGATTAGACCCCTTTGACTTTCCAAAGGAAATGGTAGAGACTGATACAATTACAACATTCAAAAAGCACCTGGATGATATATGAATAGTAAGGATTTCGAGGATTATGAGCCAACTACTGGCAAATGGGACTTGACTAATTTTGGATATCTGATTGTCATGGATCGAATGGTCTGCTTCTGTGCTGTACAACTCTATGATAATGCACATTGTCTTTCTTGATAAGTTGAACTTTGCAAGCTCATATATTATGAGTATTTCTGGTCAAATCATCCACATTCTATTTTGTGGGACAATTTCCTGAGTGCAAATTTAACTTTAAGCCTGGTGGCTCAGTGGTTAGCGCTGCTGCCTCACAGCAGCAGGGATCGGGTTCAATTCCCGCTTCGGGCAACTGCCTGTGTGGAGTTTGCACATTCTCCCCGGGTTTGCTCCGGTTTCCTCCCACAGTCCAAAGATGTGCAGGTTAGGTGAACTGGCCATGCTAAATTGCCCATAGTGTTAGGAGAATGGGTCTGGGTGGGTTGCTCTTTGGAGGGTCAGTGTGGACTTGTTGGGTCGAAGGGCCTGTTTCCACACTGTAGGGAATCTAATCATAAGAACAGCAGGGATTAAGTCAGGTTGATTGTTCCACAGAAATACATTCCCATGATACAGTTTCTTTACTACTCTCATGTACTTGCATTTCAATGACCCTTTTATTTGCTGCATCTTTACAAATATCTCTCTGCCTCACCACAGTAATTTGTTATTCACAGTCATTATTGTCCTTCAGAATACCATCATGCTCAATGCCTTATTATTAAAACCAGCTACTTGCAATTGACATTTTGTGATGCATGTTAGTGAAGTTACTCATAAGCTGAAATTGAAGCAATAAAATATCTCTTTACTTTTAAATGTGAATGACTGCTGTTCTTCAGAATTGATTTAAATAAAAATTCCTCAAGTTTTATTAGTATCTCTCTAATTGCAATGAGATACATGCATTCTTCCCAAATTCATCAACTTGAAGTACATGTCTTGTCACGAGATGCCGATCAGGAATGCTGGCTTTGAACTCAACACACTCATACCAAATTGTTGAAGATTATATAGGTTTACAGCACAGGAAAAGGCTTTTGACCCAGCAAGTCTTCACCAGTCAAAAACAACCACTTACATATTCTAATCCTGTTTTCCAGCACTTGTCCCATAGCTTTGTCCTATAGCATATAAATATTTCTTGAATGTTATGGGAATTTCTACCTCTACCTCCCTTGTAGGCAGTGAGTTTCACATTCTCACCACCCTGGGGGTAATAAAACCTTCCCCTTATCTTTAGTCAGTGCTGCCTGCATTAATCCCTCCACCAGGATACTATACAAGAGAGCTGTACACAATAACTTATAATGTATAAACACAAACTAAGTGCTTTACAGTACTGAAAAGATTGAGAGAGCTTTACTCTAAGATAATGATGAGCTAAGGATGTTAGAGACCTATAAGAGTGGTAATCCAGTAAAAGAGTATATGTCTGGTTACCCACAGTACAGAGGTACAAAAAAATCCAAGACGACTGGCAGTGGTAATAAAGTATAGCATAAAGCACTTTTCTTTCCTTCTAATATGGGCAAATATTAATGAAAATGTTTTCCATTAATATGTATCAGGAGTTTAATATATGTGTAGAACGTTTTGTGTAGATATTTTCTAATCAATCTGTTCAGAGATGTTATTAAATGCCTTTAGAGTAGGTGGAACTTAAAGGCAAGACTTCTTGTTCAGAGATAAAGACATTACTACTATGCCACAAGAGCCCAACACCCTTGTGTGTACATCAATGTTGTACATTGTGCATAAGATAAATTACTGTTTCCTAAGGTAACATACAACGTACGTCACATATTTAGAATGCAAAACAAGGTTCCACGATCCTGTCATTTTTTAGCTTCATGCATTGTCAGCACTCTCACCTTTGAGTCAGAAGGTAACAGGTGAAAGAAGGTTTCAGTCCTCATCCAGGACTTGAATATATTATCTAGGCTACAAGGTAAATGTAATATCGAGAAAGTGATACATTGTCAGAGGTGCAATCTTTTGGATGAGACACTATATCTGTGGTCTCAAAAGGATGTCAACTGTTTGTCGGCACTACTCCTTGAGTTGTTGATAGTTTTCCTGGTGGTTATTTATCTTTCAATAATCAAAAATAGGTTGTTCTTTGCTGTTTGTGGGACTTTGCCATGCATAAATTCACTGCCATATTAGTCTATAAAGCAACAATGGTTTCACTTCAGAAAAAAATCTGTGAGGTATTTTTGGACATCGTCAGAGTATGAAAGATAGTATATAAATAAATGCAATCTTTTTCTTTCTGAGACTTATCATTTTTGTGTAATTAAGTGCATATTACTCAGAGGCAAATAAATCAGTATTTGTTTTGCAAACTGTATTCCCCTGGAAGTCTTCTGCAAAGAACAAGAAAACCTCAGATTGCTGACGTTGATAGATTATGTTCTAAATAACATTAAAAACAAACAAAATTAGGAAGAAGAGGAAATGGTTACAGCTTTTGAACCATGAAATTAAAATTGATTTCCTTCTTGATGCCCCTCTGGAATTCTACAATTCCAATGAAAGGTGTATCGTAAGGTGCACTGAAATGGGACAATTTATATTTATGTCAACACAAAGCATCATTTGGCATTCGAGCGGAATAATGCAACATACTCTGCCCAGATTTCAGTACTTGTTCTTTATATTTTGTATAAATTATCATTTTAAATTCCATCAAATCAAATTCTCTACATTATATTATTCTGAATTGTTCATAATCATAGAGAAATTATATGATGTTACATGATGTGTTTTGAAAAATATTGTCAGTTAGTTATCATTAATTGCAAATAAAAGTAACACAGATGTAATTTTATGGGTAAGGCAGAAGAAGCAGATGAAATCTGAAGAGTTGTCAGTTTTGTATTGACCTGTTAACTCATGGATGGCATGTATATAAATGAGTTTAGTTTACAAGTAAAAATACCCTATTTTTCATATCTAGGCAATATAAAGTCCATTTATATCAGAGGGTTTATTGTTATTTTTAAACACTTTCGACAAAGTATTATTCTATTTTTGATTAGCAATAATGGAAATGTGGTGGAGGCAGATTCAATTGAGGCATTCAGGAAGACTTTTTTTAAAGATAGAAATGGTATGCAGGAATTTGGGGAATAGACAGTAAATTGGTAGTAGGTAATAGAGCCAGTGCAGGCACATTGGGCTGAAAAGCCAACTTTAATGTTGTAACAATTCTGCGATTCTATGAGGACTGTAAAAAGAACAGCAGCCTTTAATTTTGCTTTATATTTCACCTTTTAGTCGGCTTACATTTTTGATGTATGCTTTATGATGTATTTCTGTTGTGTAAATGCATGTTGTTGTTAGTGCTGTTGTTTTTGTTCTCATTCTGAGCTCTTATCTCTTCCCAGATAGATTCACCAAATTGAACATCCATTTATTAGAGTCTATTATTTCAAACGACTATTAGTAGAGTTCTGATGATGAATGAGTTATCATTATGACACCAATTTAAAATTCCTCATTACACATCCATCACAAAATATAACAATGCAGTTGAAGTTAAGGATAAAGTATCACAATCCTATTGATATCACTCTGTATCATAGCACTTGAGACAATTAAATTTTGCCACTTGCAGCCTTCATTATACAAGATAGTCTTTACTGAGATAAGAAACTGCACTTCCAATAGGCAAAGTATAAAGACAAGACATTCTTCATAATGGATGTAATATATAATGGAATGGGAAATATCTCTCATACAAGACTTTACAGGCTCTCTATACACGTAAAAATATCAATTCTTTGTCAGTTCTCTGCATAGTACATCTTTCAATGGTGCAGAGTTCCACAGGATGCAGAGATAAATCCAGAACTATTCCATTCCACTTTCCATAAGAAATAATTTTGATAACATTCCATTCCCCTTTTAATATACTGTTTCTTTCCTTGAGCTATGCACAACACACAGCCAAGAGAGCATGTTAATAATTGAGACAAAGTCATGAACTACCATGCCTCAAAATAGAACATTTATTTCTCAGTAATCTCACTCTATTCAACAATCCAGGAGGAAGATTTTAAACTTTTAGACTTTTGAAAAAGATTAGACTGCCTAATTTTGAGCAAAGAGTTTGCTTTATCAATCTCTGTTCACATTGCTCTACATGTCATTATATGTCATAGAACATGGAATATTATAGCACAGTACATGCCCTTCAGCCCTCAATGTTGCGCTGACCTGTGAAACCAATCAAAAGCCCACCTAATCTACACTATAACATTATCATCCATATGTTTATCCAATGACCATTTAGATGCCCTTAATGTCGGTGAGTCTGCTACTGTTGCAGGCAGGACATTCCACGCCCTTACTACTCTCTGAGTAAAGAACCTACCTCTGACATCTGTCCTCTATCTATCACCCCTCAGTTTAAAGTTATGTCCCCATGTGCTAGCCATCACCATCTGAGGAAAAAGGCTCTCATTGTCCACTCTATTAAATCCTCTGAACATCTTGTGTGCCTCAATTAAGTCACATCTTAAACTTCTTCTGTCCAATGAAAGCAGCCTCAAGTCCCTCAGCCTTTTCTCACAAGACCTTCCCTCCATATCAGGCAACATCCTGGTAAATCTCCTCTGCACCCTTTTCAATGCTTCCACATCCTTCCTATAATGCCGCGACTAGAAATATACGCAATACTCCAAGTGCAGCCACACCAGAGCTTTGTGCAGCTGCAACATGACCTCATGGTACCGAAACTCAATCCCTCTACTAATAAATGCTAACACACCGTATGCCTTCTTAACAACTCTATCAACCTGGGTGGCAACTTTCAGGAATCTATGTACATGGACACTGAGATCTCTCTGCTCATTCATACTATCAAGAATCTTACCTTTAGCCCAGTACTCTGTATTCCTGTTAGTCCTTCCAAAGTGAATCACCTCACACTTTTCCACATGAAACTCCATTAGCCACCTCTCAGCCCAGCTCTGCAGCTTATCTATGTCCCTCTGTAACCTGCAACATCCTTCCGCACTTTAGTGTCATCCGCAAATTTACTAACCCATCTTTCTATGACCTCATCCAGGCCATTTATAAAAATATTGCCCCAAAACAGATCCTTGCAGTACACCACTAGTAACTGAACTTCAGGATGAACATTTCCCATCAACCACCATCCTCTGTCTTCTTTCAGCTTGCCAATTTCTGATCCAAACCGTTACATCACCCTCAATCTCGTGCCTCCGTACTTTCTGCAATAGCTTACCATGGGGAACCTTATCAAACGCTTTACTTTCATATGCATTTCTACTATCTTGACTACACACCTGACAGCAGAAACAAACACATAAATGAGGTTGCTGCACCTCTTCCTGGTATTTTCAACTTTATCAGCTCCTATCCTAAAACTACCTCACAAACCTCAACTGGGAGGGATGCTGTATCTAGCTTTACTTCTAAGAAGCCTCAGCTGCAGTCAATTAAGGATAGAGGTGGACATCTGTTATTTGGCTACATGTCCCTGATTCTACAGTCAACGCTGAATGAAAAGAAAAATCTGACACGTGTTTTTTTGTGTAGCTGAAAGAAAATTTTACTTCAATGTAAACTTTGATAGTATGAGTGTGCCACTTGATCTGCCATTGTGGCTGGGAAACCAGGAGGAACAGCTAGAAGAGCTGGGGAGCTTTACTCCAAATGGGGCTATAGAACAAGCATTGTTCCTTCAGTTATGTGAGAATCAGTATACCCAATGGCTCTGGTTCTATTCAAAAACTGTGACAGAGCTATGTCACCAACTGCAGTGATAAATGATGTCTATCACCAGATTTATTCCCAGTACTTTTGAGGTGCTTGCATTGCTACATCTTGGTGAGATTCTAGATTGAAGGAGATGAAATAACCAAATTAATTAATTTGAGCACAAGTCAACAAATCAGATGAGTGCAACCAAGATGGACATGGTGAGGGAGCTCAAAGTCATTGGATTTGAAAGGGCTCCACAGAAGATATCAGAATTATTATTACTACTAAGATAGTCTGACCCACCTTGCTTTACAACACCATCGTAGACAGAGTTTGAGGGGATAATAGGAAGCAGATGAGAAAAAGAAAAGCATGTGCCTCTCCCATGGATTCTCTAGCATTCACACTGTCTGAACCTCAGCACTGCCATTGTCTTGCATGAAAACCAACTGCAGATGTACCTGTAATTGGATTGTTTTGGTGCCTCTGATGATACAGAGGACATTGGAAGCCGAGCCTGATTGATAACGGACTGACCTTCCATTGCAATTGCCAACACATTCTTAATAACTAATGGTCTCACTGCAGTGTAAAAACAGATGAACTATAACAAAAACATAAATAGCTGGAGAAACTCAGTTGATCTGGCATCATCCGTGGAGATAAAGCAGAGTCAACATTTCTGGTCCAGTGACCCTTAATCAGAACTCAGATAATTCATAATTGATTGAAGTGTTTTCTTGTTATATGCAAGGATTCCCCAGGGATCAGAAATGGGCAACTCTATCCTGTCCTTAGTGGAAGGAATCCTGTATCAAGCAATTACTGAAGTCTTTCACAGACCTAGGTTTGGAAAACTTTACTATTTTGTCTACTGCAGGCCGAGGATGTATTTGCCCTCTGGCAAACTCATTCTTATATCATCATTTCCCTCACTTATGTTGCTGTAGATTTGTGCTTAGTGATTCTTTTAGTATAATTCCCTGCAAACAGCTTAGATCAATAGCAGTTCAAGGCAGCTTCAGGTTGCTGTGGATGTCAGGAAGTTCTGTGAAAACTCAAATGAGAGGATGGTAGGATACCAGATCTGATCTTCCAGAGTTGCCACCTGCAAATGTCTGGTCATGCAGAAAGTGAGCCAGCACATAACCTGAAGAGCTCTGAACATAAGCATGTCATGTTAGCACAGCTCGAATGTTGCTTGAATGAAGCAGCAGCAATGGGGTAGTGAGGAGAATATTTGTGAGGAGATCCGTAAAATAGAAAGCTTTCAAAAAACAGATGCAGTGAGGTGTGCGTGAAGACTGGATGAGAGTGATGGGGAATTAGATTTCTCGGGTCACAGGTGGTGAAGTGCTAATTGGACAGTAAATTGGTAGAATTGCAATGTGACCTTGGCAGCTCTGGTACATTATTGATTTTCTCTCAATGTAATGCTGAGAACAGGTAACCATCTTTGCACAGCATTCTGGGCTGCATACATTGCACTCCACTTCTTTTATCCAGAAACTGAATCCGCTTTAATATTGTACTTCAATGATCTCCAGTGAATTGACTGAATGCTTTGGGGGTTTTAGTAATCTACATAGAAAATGTATTTTCTGAATTTAAATGCATTCATGTATCAAAAGAAGTGCAGTTGCCTTTAAATTGCATGAATCCAGTTTAAATTCATTGTGTATGCAATCTGTATTCTAGTTGCACCATTCCCAATGAGGTGTAAATCGGAGATGATCCATGCCTATCACCCACATTATTACTGAATATCTCACTTTCCATCATTTTGGGATTAAGACTTCACCCTCCACTTTTTGAAATGTTAGAATTCCATACAGCTTTCAAAACGTATCTCCCATTTTTCAAAATAAGTCAGAATAATATAGTATTTTGCAAAGACAGAATAATGGAAGAAACATTTGGAAGAAAATAGACTAGTTCATGACAGGCAGCATGGCTTTGTATGGGTAAGGTCATGTTTCACCAAGCTGATTGAATTTTTTGAAAAGGTGACAAATATAGTATTTTTTAAAATAGATATTTTTATTAGAAATTTAACATTTTTACAAGTTTACAAAAATAAACAAAACTCTCAAGTACAAACATTTCACCAGTTTCCTCATTTCCCCTCCCCCCACCCTGTCTCAGTCAAATCCATCAAATTCAGCACCGCCTTCCTAACCTGAGATCTTCTTCCCGACCTCTCCGCCCCCACCCCAGTCTGACCTATCACCCTCACCTTGACCTCTTTCCACCTATCACATTTCCGACGCCCCTCCCCCAAGTCCCTCCTCCCTACCTTTTATCTTAGCCTGCTGGACAAACT
>NC_057726.1:39306081-39388615 GCF_004010195.1 Chiloscyllium plagiosum
ATAGTTTGAGGGGCCTTTCTTTTCTTTGCAAGAAATGCAAAGTATCTACCCGGTTTGTCGCCAAATTCATATAACCTTTGTATTGCAAATAATATTTCCCTCTCAGCCGTTTGGGTAAGCGTGGTGTTTAGAGCTGTCTTAAGGGCCATAATCCTTTGCAATTTGATAATAGAAAGTCTATCAACATATGCTGTTTCAGCTGCTTTTAAGCGAGCTTCGAGCAGACGCTGTTGTTCTCCCTTTAATTTTTTCTGAGTCGCTGAGTAGGAGATGATCAAACCTCGCGCGTAAGGTTTCCCACATCATTGATGGGTTGCTAGCCGTACCTAAATTAATTTCTAAAAAAGTTTTAAATTCTTGAGAGAAGTACTTTACAAATTTACTATTTTTCATCAGGAAGGGGTCCATACGCCAATGCCGAGGGGATGTCCCGTTGTTCCTCGCATTGATTTCCATATATACAGCAGCGTGGTCGGAAATTGCTATACTACCTATTTTACAGGATGATATGGAATTTTAAAAAATCGAGAGGGCAAAAAACATATCAATTCTGGTATGACATTTATGTGGATTGGAGTAAAAAGAAAAATCTCTGCCCTGTGGATGAAGAATCTCCATACATCTACTAATCCTAATTCTTTGTTCAGATCCACCAGTTGTCTAGATCTGGGAGATACCCCTGCAGTACTCTTGGGAATCCTATCTATTTCCGGATCCATAATACAATTAAAGTCTCCCCCTATAATTGTATAGGGCACCAAGAGCCATCAATTTTGAGAAGGCTTCTGTTATAAATTTAAAGGGGTGTGCCGGGGGGCAGTACAAATTTAAAATCCCATATTCCTCTCCATTTATATGGGCTTTAATCAGAATATATCATCCAGCTTCGTCTTTTATCTGATTTAGGATTTTGAAAGGGAAATTCTTCCGAATAAGAATAAAAACTCCGCTACTTTTTGAGCTAAAAGAAGAAAAAAAGGCCTGATCAAATCCACCCTGTCGTAATTTCAAGTGTTCTTTATCCAACAGGTGTGTCTCCTGTAGGAGAGCTAAATCAACTCTTTCTTTCTTGAGATTTGATAATATTTTCTTCCTTTTGACTGGTGAATTACTCCCTTTGACATTCCAGATGCACCACTTAACCGACTGATTAACCATAATCGTCCGGGCAAATCCAAGACCCCTTGGGAGGGAAACCCTATCCAGAACATCCTGAGCATAGAGCATATAAAATTCACAAAAATAAAAGCTCTCTAATACACTCACAACGGTATAATAACAAACTATTTCTAAATAATTTAAAAAAGTATTTAAATGGAGATTTTCCCCTTGTTCCCAGGGGGTGTCACTTCCTTTCCAAAGGTCATCGTATCCTCTCCCAACCAGTGCCCCACCCTTGACCCAGGCGCTCCTCAATAGGATGAGGAGAATTCAAATATACTACAAAGCTCCTAGAGACAGAGGTAAAATAGAATAAGATAACCACCTCCCCCCACCATTAACTAAACCCCCTGACTTATATATATAAATAATTTAAAAAATCCCAAGGGGGGGGAGAAAATCGTTAACTAGAGAACAAATAAATAAATCCCTCTCCCCACCCCCCAAGATAATGTTAAACAGTAAGGTTAAAAAAAAAGAAAAGGGGGGGATATAAACCGGAGTGGGGAGGGGGAAGTCAAACCAACATTCATTATCACTTACAATTTATCTAGGAGTGTCCAAAAATTCCTTAGCCTTTTCCGGCGATCTGAAGTTATACACGGATCCTTCATGGTTAAACTGTAGCGTCGCTGAGTAGTGTAAGGAGTACTGAATATTTAAGTCCCTGAAACACTTCTTCGCCTCATCGAATGCCTTCCACTTTCGGACCAGAGCTGGGGAAAAGTCCTGGAATAACATGATCTTGGATCCTTTATAGATCATGGCTTGGAAATCTTTTCCAAGATTTCTAGAGGCTTCTAGGAGTATCTGCCTCTCCTTATAGCTCTGCAGCCGGAACAGGACCGGACGGGGGCACTGGTTCGAGCCGGGCCCGCGTATTGCAACCCAGTAGGCCCATTCCACCCTTACCTGGCTTGATCCAGCCTCCAGATTTAAAAGCTGTGGCAGCCACTGTTCGAAAAAAGCTGTAAGCTGGCCTTCCTCTTCCCATTCGGGAAGGCCAGCAAACGAATATTTTTTCGACGACCTCAATTATCGAGGTCGTCAATGTGGGTTCTCTAAGGTCCGGACTCGCTGTTCGAGAGTCCGGACCTGATCCACAGTCGATTGTGCTGTAGTTTCGGAGGTCACAGCCTTTAGCTCCGCCCCTCCGACTCGGCCCTCGATTTCCTTAATATCTCGGTCGTGCTTTTGCAGCGCGGCCGAGAGTGAGTCCCATCGGCTTCAGGACTCTTCAATAAAAGCATCAATCTTTGCATCCAGTTTGGAGATGATTTCCACGAGGCTCGCCATTGTAGGTGAGTCCCCCGTGGCGGCTGCGGACGCCTCTGCTGCAGCTGGGGAGGGTTGGGGAGGGGTTCCTGCTTGCTGAGAGCTGCGGGCTCCCTTCTCTTTAGTCATTTTTACTGAAGATTAGATTGTTTAAATTTAATACTAAGCAACTAATTAAATTAAATAGCTATTTTAAATGATTTGGTGAGTGTGGTGGGGGTGGGTGACCCACTTTGCCCAAGTCTTGGGAGGAGCACTGTAGACTCAGACTTGCTGGGTCGCCGCCATCTTGGATTCCCCCTGACAAATATAGTTGATGAGGGAAAGGCTGTGGATGTAGTTTATCTTGACTTTAGTCAGGCATTTGATAAAGTTCCACACGGCAGACTGGTGCAAAAACTAAAATCACTTGGGATTCAGAAAGGGCTGGTTAGAAGGATACAAAACTGGCTTGGTTATAGAAGATAGAGGGTAGCGGTGGGCGTTTTTTAGAATGGAGAATGGAAACTAGTGGTGTTCCACAGGGATCAGTCTTGGTCCTCTGTTGTTTGTGGCATATATAAATGATCTGGATGAAAATGTGGGTGGTCTAATTAGTAAGTTTGCAGATGACACTAAAATTGGTAGTTGCTGATAGTGCCGACGATTGTGAAAGGATACAACAGGATATAGATAGTTTGGCAACTTAGGCGTAGAAATGGCAGATGGAGTTTAAATTCTGACAAATGAGAGGTTATGAGTTTTGGAGGATCAAACTTAGGTGTGAATTATGCGGTAAATGGCAGAACCCTGAGGAACATTAACATAGAGGGATCTGGGCGTGCAGGTCCACGATTCCCTAAAAGTGGCAACACAGATGGCCATGGTGATTTAGAAGGCAAATAGCATGCTTACCTTTATCAGCCAGGACATGGAGTACAAGAGTTGTCAAACCATGTTGCAGTTAGATAAAACCCTTGTTAGGTTGCATTTGGAGTATTGTGTGCAGTTTTGGTCACCACAGTAACAGAAGGATGTGGAAGCTTTGGAGAGAGTGCAGAGAAGGTTCACCAGAATGTTGCCTGGTCTCAAGGGCATTGGCTATGAGGAAAGATTAACGAGACTCTGAATGTTTTAACTGGAAAGACCTCGGCTGAGAGGAGACCTGATAGATGTCTACAAAATTATGAGAGGCATAGATAGGGTGGATCGTCAGAAGCGTTCTCCCAGGGTTGAAGTTTCATTTACAAGAGGGCACAGATTTGAGGTGAGAAGGAGAAAGTTTAAGGGAAATTTTTCATGCAGAGTGGTAGGAGCCTGGAACGCATTCCCAGAAGAGGTGATGGAAGCAAGCACATTGGCATCTGGATGGTTACATGAACAGGAGGGAACAGAGGGATATGGACCAAATAAGGAAAGATTTATTTTTCAGTTCAGTTAGGACATGATGGGCAGAGGCTTGGAGGGCCAAAGGGCCTGTTCCTGTGCTGTACTTCTCTTTTATTCTTCTTTTGATGTTCTGAATAATATATACAGAAAGAAATAATTTTACATCTCAAGAAGCTTTTTATTTGAACTAGCAAATACATAATTCTGTGAGTTCACTAATAGTAACTTTATTCATATTGATGACATGAATTAAAATGTGTTAAATTAATATGTAAAAAAAAGGCCATAACACGTAGAAATGTCATTCAAAACCATTGCCTAGCAGAGTCTAAAAATTAATACTATAATTAAAAGAAAAGATGTTTGAAAGTACTTCAGATGTAAATCTGGTGCTGTTTCTCATCTTTTATATTTCAGCTAAGAGGTTTCTTTCCAATGGATTAGAACAATTAAAGTGATAAGAGCAGGAAACCAAAGAATTATATCATTAGTATATTTACAGTAAGTAATTATCAATGGATAAAATATTCACAAATTTCAGAACACAAAGCCTGTTATTAAGAACTGTCATCAACAGTTTGTCTCACAGAAATAGTCAATCCAAGGGGTCAAGGAAAACTGACCCCAGTTCCACATGTGTTGCTATTGAGCTGATTATCAGGATATATTAAAATGCCAAAAGAAATGCTAAATTGCCAGTACAGTTTCTGCAAGAGAAAGAGATCAAAAGGTAATGCTCAGTAACAGCACAGCAGTTCCACTTCAGAAGTCAATGGACATTGAACGTTGCACAGTGTCATTTCTGCCACGTACATAGATTTCAGGAGGAATCTCCTCCATCACTCTGTCTTCTATGACCCGTTCTGGACTGTCTTGTGAGTGCTTCAAAGTATAGCAGCTTTTCTTGAAGGTGCTATTAAATGTTTTCATTGGCTGTGGCTGAGAGAAATCATTCCGAAATGGAAGATCCATTGTGCTTAGATTAGTCCTGCTGTGCTTTATGCTTGGAGGTTGTGAGCCGCAGTGATGATCATGGATGCATCTGGAGGCATTGGATGAGGAGCGCCTGAGTTTATGGTAGTTTTCAAAATCTTCAGACAAATCAGCCAAATCTGCTGTTATTTCTTTGTCTCTTAGGGAAAACAGTTCATAATGAGGTGGATCAAATACTTCTTGAAATCCTGATTTGTTGAATGCTGCTTTGCGAGCCAAAACCTTTTTGCGAGGTTGTTTTACTTGTACGAGTACAGAAATGACAAGAAGAACTAAAACAATTCCTGATGAAATACCAATGATTGTTCCATGGGTTTTGGTAATCTGGTGAAAGAGACCAGACTTCTTCTTTTCTGCAAAAGTACAAAAATAAAACAAATGTAAATGTAGTCATGTCAGTACCACTTTGAACGCACACAAAATAAAACTGCTTTGAGAAAAACTAGAATATAGGACCTTGTGGCATAGCAGTGGTGTCTTTACCTCTGGGTCAGAAGGTCTGGGTTCAAGTCCTTCATAACACCTCCAAACAGGTTAACAAAAACGGAACTAGAACAACTAATCTGGGCTAACTCACAGCTCAGTCAATGGCCTGCACAGTGTTAGGCACAACTGCATTCTAGGAGAAAGTGAGGGCTGCAGATGCTGGAGATCAGAGCTGAAAATATGTTGCTGGAAAAGCGCAGCAGGTCAGGCAGCATCTAAGGAACAGGAGAATCGACATTTCAGGCATAAGCCTTCTTCAGGATTCCTGAAGAAGGGCTTATGCCCGAAACGTCGATTCTCCTGTTCTTTGGATGCTGCCTGACCTTCTGCGCTTTTCCAGCAACACATTTTCAGCTCACAACTGCATTCTACTAGGTCCTCTGTTGTTTCAAATCAACACAGCATCATAATAAGTTTATTTTTTGAAAAGAAAGGAGACCTATATCTAAATCTTGCTAAGAACTCCAAGTGAATTCTGAGGAGCTTATAAACCAGCCAGTCAGACATAATAACCATTCCAAGGTAATGGACAATTCTTCTACAATAACATCTCTTCATTATTTCTAATTTACTTAATTTGCAATCCAAAAGGCAATATGAAAGAACACAATGAACCCTTTAGAGACTTGGGCAAATGCAATTATTTTTTATTAAAATGCATATGTTACCTCATAAACGGCAAAAATTCTAACTAAATTATCTCACGGAGTAATATTAGAGTTCCATAGGATTACTGAAGTCTGTCATTCATTATCTTTAAGTCTAGCTCTGTAACAATTGCAAAGTAGCGCTTAGAGATCATTAACATAAAGCACATTAAATGCGTTAAATTCAATTATAAGTCTGGTTTCAACTTGAGGATTACATTAAGTGAGCAGGGTGTGAGTACAAGCAGAATGATGTCACTGAGTCCTGAGAGTTTTAAAGTCCCAGGCCTCTGCCCAGTCTGCCCATTTTCATTAAACAATTTGCTGTTGCCTGCTTATTCAAATCAGGAATACACCTCCTATAATGATATGCCTGATTTTGCAGTGCTGGAATAGGATGACTAGGTGACTAAGTTATAGAACTCTTCACAAGTTGACTGTTCTTTCCTGGGGATCTTTGTGGGGAAGTCAGGGTGAGGAGGGAGATTTTTCTCCCTCCCCACAAGTACCTGCAGGACCATAACCCAGATAAATATCCAGCAGTTCTATTCAACTGCTCTGAAGAAGGATCACTGGATTCAAAACGTGAAATCTGTTTTTTCTCCACAGATGCTGCCAAACCTGCTGAGTTTCTCCAGCAATTTGTTTTTGTTTCAACTATCCAGCAAGGCTGGGTAGAGGTAGCTGAGAGATCCAATGAAAGCAGCACCATTTCCCGCGGGATTCAATTATTATTTCACAAGAACAGCAAGAGTGCAGTTTGATTTCTCCCTCTCTCTGAACAACTCCTGCTAACATTTCTTTCATCCCTCCCCATCACTCTTATACAATCCCCTGTTCCCTCATAAGATTCCGCACACAATCACAAGTGGAGTGTTGCTGAACAAAGAGACCTTGGAGTGCAGGTTCATAGCTCCTTGAAAGTGGAGTCGCAGGTAGATAGGATAATGAAGAGTGGTCAGAGTATTGAGTACAGGAGTTGGGAGGTCATGTTGCGGCTGTACATGACATTGGTTAGACCACTGTTGGAATATTGTGTGCAATTCTGGTCTCCTTCCTATTGGAAAGATGTGAAACATGAAAGGATTCAGGAAAGATTTATAAGGATGTTGCCAGGGTTGGAGGATTTGATCTACAGGGAGAGGTTGAATAGGCTAGGACTGTTTTTTTCCTGGAGTGTCAGAGGCTGAGGGGTGATCTTATAAAGGTTTATAAAATTATGAGGGGCATGGATAGGGTAATTAGACAAGGTCTTTTCCCTGGGGAGTCCAGAACCAGCGGGCATAGGCTTGGGTTTAGAGGGGAAAGATATAAAAGAGACCTAAGGGGCACCTTTTTCATGCAGAGGATGGTACCTGTATGGAATAAGCTGCCAGAGGAAGTGGTGGAGGCTGGTACAATTGCAACATTTAAAAGGCATTTGAATGGGTATGTGTACAGTAAGGGTTTGGAGGGATGTGGGCCGAGTACTGGCAGCTGGGACTAGTTTGGATTGGGATATCTGGTTGGCATGGATGGGTTGGACTGAAGAGTCTGTTTCTGTGCTATACATCTCTATGACTCTATGCTTGCTGCAAAAAACTTCTCTTTCTCATTACCAACATAATCATCTTCTTTTACTTTCTTTATACTACATCCACAATATAATAGCGAATTGAGGATTAATTTGGATTAATGAAATCAGAATATTTTCCACTTTTATCTTAAGTAGTTCAAATATGCACCAAAAGGGTATTGTTTTCTTTATAGTTCACCAATAATAAGAAAGATTTATTTAGTTTTAAGTGACTTTAATGCTTCTACCTAATTGTGTACAAGAACTCTTAATTGATGCAAAATTCAATTGCATTAGTTATCATGGGTTTTATGAATGAGTCATAAAACTGTACATTTCATGAACTATGCAGAATGATGGCAAATAATTATAGTTCTTGGGAAAGAAACTCCATCCATTATTGGAAAAAACATATAATTTGTCCTGATGCACTCACTGTTACACTGCTCCAGCTTATAAAGAATCTTTAAGAAATCAAAGTAACTTTGAAACATTACCTGCACATTCCTGAAATAATCAGACATTGAAAGCTCAAGAGAATGCCTGAGTGCTTTTAACACACTTAAATCAGTATTAGTTACAAGAATGTCTATGTCTTCCTTAATTATTTAGTCAATCACATAGGCACAATGAATGTTCTTAGGATGATAGTTCAGTACAGCTTATAAATGCTTTATGACAAGACCAGTCCCTTTAAAACAAGACATAAAATGGAGATGTAATGAACAGCGAAACTAAATATTCACGCTCTTCCAAAGGTGTGGTGAGTTTAAAGCTGGGTTTGCTAATGATATAAAATGTACTCTTTCTAATGTCCATTCATTTATTCATGCAAGACGTTAAAGAACACAGTGTCAAAATCTATCAAAACTGCATATTATGCCATTTTCAGTGTGCTCTAGATGGTGATTACAGTCTACTGCAGCTGAAAGTGCTTGACTATGTATTAGACTGGTCGTGGCATAATGGATAACAGATGGCTATTAAATATTGGATGTTCTTTTGGCAGGCACAACAGTATTAAACCGTTCTCTAATATACTTTTCAATGAAACAGAGGTCATGTAGAGTACGTAGAATGGACACACTTTATCTGTTGAGATGGAGTATGAAATACTTAACCAATATATAACTATCTAGACAGATTGAAGACTAAGAGGACTAAATGAAAAAAGTACTTCTTGCATAGGGTGTACAACCTCTGAGTACTGTATCACCAAGGGGTATTGGATAGCATTCTAGGGACAAATGTTTACTACAATTAAATAAAGTTAGAGTATTGTGTCTAGTTTTGGGCTCCATTCCAAATAAAGGAAACTGAAGCAAAAGGGAGGATACAATTCAGATTGTCTAGGATGTTGCCTGTGATGAATAAATACAAAACCTGAAGAAAGACGAGAACAATTGGATCACTTAGTTATCTCAGTGAAAATTGAAATGTGACTTAATAGAGTAGTTTAAAATTATAAAAGCCGATGAGAATCTGCAGGTGGAGACGAACTGTTCCAATGAAAGAAAGGAATAGAGAAAGGTGGTTATTATGAATATAGATATGAATAAATAAATATGATTTAGGACAGACAGCAAGAGAAAATTAGAATGCATTGAGACCATGGAAAGTACCAGTGGAGTTAGTTTTTGAAGCAGCAACAATGTGAGAAAATTGCATTTGAAATAAGAGGATGTATAGAATAAATTAAATCAGACTCAAAGAGAATAAAGAGCATTGTTTGAATAAATTGTGCTATTATGTTTAAAAGAATCTAGGGAAGGGATTGTAGGGGCATTGCTACAAGAAAATTATTAATTTGTTTAAAAAGATGTAATGCTAATGAACTGGTAGATAGCAAATGAGGGTGAAAGACAATGCATTGGCAATTTTAGACTGATCAGGGTAACATTGGTAGTCAGAAAATTTATGGATTTCTTATAGAGAATAGAAAGACATCAAGAAATGATGTACACAATGAATAATCAGCATAGATTTCAAAAGAAAGAATCCTCTTAACCAGCAGTAATCAAATGTTTGAGGTTGAGGTCAGGGAGAGTAGACAATGATAACAAGGTAAATACAACCTACCTGAACTTGCAAAAGTCATTCAACTATGTGCCCCAAAATGGATTAAAAAATAATTCAAAGAATTCAGAGTTAGAGGAACTAGTGGGGGAATAAGTTGCTAGCTGCCTTCACGACAGAAAGCAAATTGTGTCGAAAAAGGGAGCTATCAGAATGGAGAAAGCAGAAGGGTCAGTACTGGGATCTCTGCCTTTCATAACTTACATTAATAATTTGTTCAAGGCATCAAAGCAAAACTTTTACATTTGCAAATGACTCCAAATTTGGGGGATTGGGGTGGGAGGGGCAAAGCCAATAGCAAGAACTACAATAAATGACACGGGGTTATTAATAAATTTTGCAGAATGACAAATAATTGGCAAACGAAATTCAATGTGGACGTAAGTGAGAGAGTACATTTTGGTGGAGATCACATTACTTAGAAAGTGAGTCTAGGGAGAGGAACAAATAGATCTCTGAGTACAAACATATCAAAATTGTACCACAGGTTAGCGAGGACATGGGATAAAAAACAAACAGAATAAAAAAGTAAAACATTTAGTTAAACTTGCAAACCCCTTGTTAGATCATACTTAAGAGTACTGCATACCGTATTATAAAAAGGAGATGGACGCCATCAATATAAATTAGTCATCATAAATCCAATAGGAAATTCAGAAGAAACATCTTTTCTCCAAAGAGAAGTGAGAATGTGAAACTCACTACCACAGAGGTAGTTGAGACAAATAATAGAAATGCATTTAAGGGGAAGCAAGATGAGCATGCTAGAAGGCTTTTGAACAAAGATCCGAGGCTTACGATATTTTACTTGAGGAAAGATAGGGGAGGCTCAAATGGTGCAAAAAATGATCTGCTTGGGCTGAATGGTCTGTTTCTGCAATGTCAGCAGTGAAAAACAGCTTATAGAAGTAATTGATGGAAAAAGAGAAGAAAGAGAGACATGGGAACTGATGTGGATACAAACACTTAGATAGAGAAAAATGAAGAATCAAAAGGTTAAAAAAGTTTAAAATTAGTTTTTCTCTATTCTTGTTCCCGATGATGCATTCACTGGCATCATTCTGATACCTTACATAAATGGTTGCAAGAAGATTAAAAGGGAATTAGGGATTGAGGATAGCAGATTTCCATTCCCTTTTCTCTCCCTGGAGATTTTCGGTTCCTCAGTGTGGAGGGAATTGTTTGCAAAAGGTGACCATGAATTGAGGTAGGATGGGTTACCCCAGCTTCTTTTCAACTGTTGACGTAAAGCTTTGTTCTGATAGCGGGTGGGGGTGGAGATGAGGTATGTGGCATGGTCACCCAGTTGTTATCACTACTGTCTCTCAGCGCCAGGGACCTGGGTTTGATCGCACCCTCGGGCAACTGCACATTCTCCCGGTGTCTTCCTCTGGGTGCTCCGGTTTCCTTCCACAGTCCAAAGATCTACAGGCTAGGTGGATTATCCTGTGAAATGCAGGGTTACAGGGATGGGTCGTGAGATGTACTTCAGACAGTCGGTGTGGACTTGATTGACCGAATGGCCTGTTTCACCATTGTAGGGATTCTATGATTCTATGTTAAGCAGACAGCAAAGCCAGACAGGCATGAAAAGGAAAATGGAAACTCTTCCTTTGGCTTCCTCAGATAGCTTTAACCCTGTTGGATTTTTTGGCTGCAGGTTTTGCAGAACAACTTGAAGAACTGAATGTAAATGGTTATTCCTGCTGCTTTAAAGCTACCAGCTCTGCAGAAATGGCTGCATTCCTGATCCATTTCTAGGCTTGCAATATTGCTGGGTGGTAAATCTGCAATGAATGTAGAATAGGTTCAGATAATTGTCAGTGAATTAGTTTGTTGAACTGCCTTCTGTGTGGAAATAAAAACTTTTAGTCAAGATGTCCCTGCCCTTGAACACAAAAGAGTTTGTTTAGTTCAACAGTGCCTGTAAGTATGTGGTTTTAAAATCTATCCACGAGTTGAAATTAAATTTAAAAACTGTATAACATAGTACTGATACAGCAACATTTCTCGATATACACAAACAGTTTCTCTGAGCTGTTAAAACAGACCATTCAAAAGCTACCTGCCAAGCATTCAAAAATAAACTCTGGACAAACTAGTTTAGAGATCAGGAGAAACAGCTTTAAATGAGCAGGCACTTTGAAAGAAATTTACTGTATGATTTGGCGCACCTCAGTGTACATCAGTTAATTATAACAACTTTACTTCAGAGTCATTCTGTTTCTAGTTAATGATTTGACCTCCAAGAACAGATTTATGGGCGGCACGGTGGCACAGTGGTTAGCACTGCTGCCTCACAGCGTCAGAGACCCGGGTTCAGTTCCCGCCTCAGGCGACTGACTGTGTGGAGTTTGCACGTTCTCCCCGTGTCTGCGTGGGTTTCCTCCGGGTGCTCCGGTTTCCTCCCACAGTCCAAAAGATGTGCAGGTTAGGTGAATTGGCCATGCTAAATTGCCCGTAGTGTTAGGTAAGGGGTAAATGTAAGGGTATGGGTGGGTTGCGCTTCGGCGGGGCGGTGTGGACTTGTTGGGCCGAAGGGCCTGTTTCCACACTAAGTAATCTAATCTAATCTAATCTAATTTCATTTTAACTTTATAGTTCAAAACATCACTAGCATAAGAATGGCAGAAATGTTTCTTTCCAAATGAACAACAGTGTCAGCATCAGTTGTATTAATATATACAAAAGTAGATTATATTAATTGAAGCCAACTATTTTATACCTATGGCAGTTGTTCAGATTGGTAATATTTTAGTAATTAGATAGATTGAATCATTATGGCATACACATTGTTTACTTATGGCTTCAGTGCCAAGTAGCCATCTTTTTCTTATATGTGCTTGTTAGATATTAGAATAATGCCAATCAAGGCCAGCACTCTAATCCCCTTCTAAGGAACAAAACTTACAGGAACTAACAGGTTGTTCAGGGTTTCCTAATGGTTTCTAGTAATCTCTATTGCAAGAGAAAATGGGTAATAATGGATAAGGATAAGATCACACTTACCCTTTGATGCATGTAGCCCTCACTCCTAGTTCAGGACCATTGAACCTTACGTTTGACATGTGCAGTTCTGACAAAGCAAGGAACATACTGTGGCAGGATAGGCTGTCTCATTCATTCAGTAATACGATTAACCAAAGATGCACAAGTATATGGGAAAACCTGAATATTTTCACGATTATCCCAGATATAACATCAGTTTAACACTGGCTATTACGTCATTAGTAACTAACATGGGGTGGAAGTAGGGTGGGGACAAACAGCTAAAAAATGAAACATTGACATATTATCCAATTAATCTCAAACACAAGTCTCAATTAACCAAAATATTGTCTCCTTCCTTGATAAGAAATACCTTCATTTCATCACGGAAAATGAATCTCTCATATTTTGTTGCAGAGTAAGTTGGCTTGTATTAAATAAAGTTTCTATACTCAAGATGTGGTAATGTCAAAACTAGTTAAGTTCTGTTAGACTTTGTAAAACAATACTTAATGCAAACGTTGATGGAGATAAATGTATTGATTTAGCCTATTAATACACTGTCTGAGAGAAATGGCCTTTTTCAAGTCTGATGAAGTAAAGGTCATTTTTCTCTCACAACTTCTTTTACAGATCTGAGCAAACAATGGTACCTTTACAATGGTTTTCATCCCATGGGTACACACAGTTCTGGACTCCATTACAGACCAAAGAATTGTTGATGCACATGTCGCTGTGGCAAAAGAATGTGTTGTCCTGGCAGGGAGCTTTGAGACAAAGGTTAGAGTCACCATAAATTATAGCACATATATTTCAAAAGCCTATACAAGATGTGATGTAGTACTGTGTATAGTCATTCAACCATGAGCAACAAAACACAGTAAATGGGCACTTTGTAAAGGTCATGTCTTTGTTAGTTCAGCTTTGTCAGTTAGATAAATTGACCATGGCTTCATTATTCACAGTAAAAACATCAAATGAATCTCACACACAAAATTAATGAATTCACCTAATCTTGTTGGATTTATTGATTGTTAACTTGCATTAATTTGTAGCACGATTCAATCATTAGCATTAGAAACTTAAATATAGACAAGATTTATTGCTAGTTAGTAGCATTTTGAAACAAAGGAATGGATGTGAAATCAACATAAAAATGACTAGTGCAATGCAGTTTTGACATTTCTCATTTGTAATTATGATCTGGGTTTTCATGGGGCTTCCTCAGGATTTTTGTGGTTCAACTATTTCAACATGTAACTTAAACAACAAGAAGAAAGATGGGTCATGCTAACAATATCTGAAGGGATTGTTTATTTTATACAAGTAGAGATCTGAAAGACTAAAAATGTGCATACAAATGACAAAGTGCTATATTCATGAGAATGGAATCTGCTTTGAATAATTTGTGAATGAAGCCTCTTGAGGTCTGTTTTATAAATAGGAGTTAAGAACATTACTTAGAGGATTTTTTGGATTATCTGTGTTCTTCATTTTTAATGGAACACGCATTTTATTTTGTGCGCTTAATTTAGGATTGAACTCAGATAAGTGACTGAAAAAGGAAGCTTCATAACAAATTAAATCAGTTAATAAACAGGTCAAATGGAATCAACTTCTATAGGTTATTAAGACTGGCAGAATTCTTATAGATACTTTTCTGCACAGAGAATTTTATTTGTTTTTCACTTATCAGATGTAATCAATTTCACTAAGTCATTTTACACACCTTCCTGAAAGTGGTACTAATTCCAAAAGAGCTACAAAACTCAAAAATAAAACTGAAAAGGATGTATTTGTGCAGAGCTGTCGTGCCACTGCTGTTAAAACTATCTGTCTTTTAACAATTTAGCTCAGAGGTCTGTGTTGCAACTCATCCATTCCACAAACTAATGAAAAATTACTTCTTGCTGCTGTTGCATAGCTTCCATTGATTGGTACGATGGCTCAGTAGTTAGCACTGTTGCCTCACAGCAGAGACTTGGGTTCAATTCCAACCTTGCATGACTGTCTATGTGGAGTTTGCACATCCTCCCCATGTCTGTGTGGGCTTCCTGAAGGTGCTCTGGTTTCCTCCAAACATGTGCAGGTGAGGTGGACTGCCCATGTTAAATTGTCCCTTAGTGTCCAGGGATGTGGAAGCTAGGTGTGTTAGCAGTGGGAAATGTGGGGTTATAGTATAGAGTAAGGGGCTAGGTCAGGGTGGGATGCTGTTCGGAGGGTCGGTGTGAACTTAATGAACCAAATGTAGGGATTCTATGAGTGTACAGGAGGACTGTCCTGACTGTTCTGATTGGAAATTTAATGGTATTTTTTGTTAATAATTCTCTCACTTACACAAGAGAAGTTTTAAAAAAAATGTTGTATAACAGCTAGTCAACTACTTACACAGTTCCATTTTGTTCTATATATTTTTGTAAATTTCTAAAGGCAAATTTTCGAAAGGAGAATCAATAAGTTTATTGGATCAATATTAACAATATTCCTGGCAAATAGGAGCATGAATGTTTTATTGGCAATTTTCCAAAGCAATGTTATCAGCCATTAATCAGTTAGTCTGCCTGTTCAGACACATGAATCTACACAGAGAATGTAGGAATACATTGCTGTCCAACCTCTGCCACTTCATCCAGTGGTTAGATCTTAAAATATTGCACAGTATAGCTTCCAAGGCTACTGTAATGGTTATAATGAGGTCAGCCAGGTGAACATCATAGAGTGAGAGTTCCCTGATTATGGATGTTGATCTGGTCCAAGCAGGGAGCTCTGGCTAACAGATACAAACAGGAGTGTCAGACATCCTGTTCACTCGGAGAGCTAGCTCGGTGACAAGGACTGTAAATAAAGCTGACTTTGTGATTGGATACCAACCTCTGTGGAGTTATTTCACCTACATTTCTGACTTTCAGCATTAAAATCCTATAGCTGTGTAACAATATTGTTTCAGTTTTTAACAAATGCTTTCCTTGGTGAATAGATTAGCAGAAATGACAAATATCAAACGGTAGCAGACAGTTAAGGAGATAATTCAAGACTCTCAGTAAAAATACATCCCGGTAAGGAGGAAACGATCTAAGAGAAGGATAAACCAACCATGGTTAACCAAGGAAGTTAGGGGAATTTAAATTGAATGAAAAAGAATATAAAGATGCCAAAGTCAGTCAACACTGGGTTAAATTCCAAACCCAGCAAAAGACGACAAAAGATAATAATGACAGAGAAAATAAACTATGACAGCAAACTAGTGAGGAATTTAAAAACTGACATTAATAGCTTCCTAAATTATATAAAAAGAAAGAGAGGGGTCAAAGTGAACATAAGGACCTTATAAAAACAATTTGGGGAGACAGTTTTGGGAAACAATGAAATGGCAGAGGAGTTAAACAAATATTTTGCATCAATCCGTACGAAGGAAGATACTTTGAACTTTCCAATGGTACTGAAGGATACAGGGGAGGAATTATGTATAAGCACCATCACTAAAGATGTAGTAATGGGGCTAAAGGCAGATAAGCTCCCCTGGCCTTGATGGCTTGTACCTTAGGATCCTAAAAAAAGTAGCTACAGAGCTGGTGGATGCATTGTTTGTAATTTTCCAAAAATAGTTCTATTCTGGAAAAGTACCAGAGGATTGGGAAATTGCCAATGTGACACCCATATTCGAAAAGGGAGAGAGGCAAAAGGTGGGCAACTATAGGCCAATTAACCTAACATCTATTATTGGAAAAGCATTGGAATCAATTATTAAAAAAGTAAGAGCAGAACTTTTAGAAAATCATAATCTAGTCAGGAAGAGTGAGATGGCTTCATGAAAGGGAAATCATGTCTGACTAATTTATTAGAGTTTTTCGAGCAAGTCTCAACCAGAGTGGTTAGAAGGGAACCAGTGGATGTGTTGTATTTAGAATTTTACAAGGCATTTGACAAGGTACCTTTTAAAAGGTTAAGTCACAAGATAAGAGCCCACGGTATTGGAGGTAGAATTTGGCATGGCTAGAGGTTGGCTAATGGGCAGGAAACAGTGAGTGGAATTAAGGAATTCTGTATCAGGTTGATGCCCCATGACTAGTTGGCATCACAGGGATCAGTGCAGGGATCACAACTATTTACAATGTATACTAATGACTTGGAAGAAGGAAGTGAATATGCAGTATCCAGATTTGCAGATCACAAAAATAGGTGGAAAGGCAGGTTGGAGAGAGGGATACAAACAGTAGAGAGAGCTGTTGGTAGATTAAGTAAGTGGGCAAAAAGTTGAAAGATGGGGTACAATGTATGAAAATGTGAAGTTATTCATTTTGGAAGGGAGAACAAGTATATTATTTAAATGTAGAAAAACTTTAGAAAGCTGTATCACAAAGGGCCTTAGGGATACTTGTGCATGAAACGCAGAAAGGTGCAGCAGGTAATCAGGAAGGCTAGTGGAATATTGGCCCTTATTTCAAGAGGGTTAAAGTATACGAGTAGAGAATTCTTACTACAACTGTACAAGGTGCTGGTGAGACCACATCTGGAGTACTGAGAGGAGCTTTGGTTCCTTTATTTAAGGAAATATATTCTTTAATTGGAGGCAGTTCAGAGAAGGTTCAGTCAGATGATCCTTGGTATGGAGGGATTGTCTTATGAGCAATGGCTAAACAGATTGAGACAGTACTCACTAAAGTTTAGAAGAACAAGAAGTGATCTCATTGAAACATATTAAAATCTGAAAGGATTTGAGAGGATTTGAGAGGATGTTTCCCCCTGATGGCATAGACTAGGATGGGAGGTCATAGTCACAGAACAAACAGGTACCAATTTAATACTGAGATGAGGAGGAATTTCTTCTGTAACTAGGTTCAGAGTCTTTGGAACTCCTTTCCACAGCCAGCTGTGTGGCCAGAGTCCTTGGGTATATTTAAGGCTGAGATAGGTAAATTCTTGTTCAATAGGGGCAATCAAAGATTACAGGCAAAGACATAAGCAATGTCAGATCAGCTACGATCCTATTGAATGGCAGAGCAGGCTCAAAGAGCTGAATGATCTTATACTGTTCCTTTTTCTTATGATTTATTATCTCTGAAGCAATTATTTAAAGGAAATATGCCAGTAACAAATTAAACAATATTAGAATACAAAATGTTTATAAGCTATGGTCACTTACGATCCACAAATGAAGTAAAAAGCATTCGGAATCTGCTGAGCTTGCTGCCCTCATCAGCCCACATACGAATCACTCCAACTCCAGTCTGTAGCATGACATCATTAGCTACTGTGCTACAAAACTTTGCCTTTAGGTTTTCAATAGCACTGCTTCCATCATACACAGCAACAAAATTCCTCTTGCATTCATTAGAGTGATCCATTTGATAGTCCAGAAAGCGTAAATAAATCTATTGAACAGAAACACATTGAGGTCTGTTGACAGTGTTTCATAGATGTATTTGTTTATTCTTTACACTCCATACAAATCCTCAGTATTAGTAATCATGAACGAACATTTTTTCTTTCTGAAGAAACATCTGAATTCAGTCTCCAAAAGCTTATTTAATTTATGTCATCATTAATTTATCATAATTTATTTTAGATTTTCTTGTTTTATTCTGAATATCTGGAAAAATATCATGCTCATCAATGTGACCTTAATAAGGCTGAATAGACAGCTTTTCAACGAAGTGTCAGAACCAAGTTACTGTACATCAAAGACAACAAATCTATTTGTTAGCACTTTTTTGGGGGGGGGGGGGTGCAATGCGTACTGTACTAGGATAACAACTCAATTTTTCACAACAACTATTCTCAATCCCTTTAAATGTAACATTATATTGAACTTCTGGAGCTTTTACACTGAAATATTAATAATGATAATTTAGAATGAGAGAGTAGAATCTGTACTTAGTGACTAACTCTAATTACAAGCCTATCTTCATATGATGGACTTACATTGATCATTTATGTTAATTACACAGTTACAGCTTGCATGATATTTTATGCCTTAAAACATTGCCACTGCAATACTCCTTCTCAGATATGGCAACAACAGGGTCTCATTTTCACAAGGTGGTTAAAGGTAAATTAATTCAAAGTAGATTATTTTATAATGGGCCCAGGAATGGCAGATGGAGTTTAATTTTGATAAATGTGAGATGCTACATTTTGGAAAGGCAAATCTTAACAAGACTTGTACACTTAATGTAAGGTCCTGGTGAGTGTTGCTGAACATAGAGACCTTGGAGTGCAGGTTCATAGTTCCTTGAAAGAGGAGCCTCAGGTAGATAGGATAGTGAAGACGTCATTTAGTATGCTTTCCTTTATTGGTCAGAGCATTGAGTATAGGAGTTGGAAGGTCATGTCGCAGCTATACAGGACATTGGTTAGGCCATGTGTGCAATTTTGGTCTCTCTCCAAAGGATGTTGTGAAACTTGAAAGGGTTCAGAAAAGACTTACAAGGATGTTGCCACGGTTAGAGGGTTTGAGCTAAAGGGAGAGGCTGAATAGGTTGGGGTTGTTTACCCTGGAGGGTTGGAGGCTGAGGGGTGACCTTATAGAGGTTTATAAACTCATGAAGGGCATGGAAAGGATAAATAGTTGAAGTCTTTTCCCTGGGGTTGGGGAATCCAGAACTAGAGGGCAGAGGTTTAGGGTGAGAGGGGAAGATTTAAAAGGGACCTTAGAGACAACATTTTCACGCATAGGGTGGTGTGTGTATGGATTGAGCTGCCAGAGGAAGTGGTGGAGGCTAGTACAATTACAACATCTAAAAGGCATCTGGATGGGTTGATGAAAAGGAAGGGGTTAGAGGGATATGGGCCAAGTACTGGCAAATGGGACTGGATTAATTTAGGATATCCGGTCAGCATGGGCGAGTAGGACTGAAGGGTCTGTTTCTATGCTGTCCATCTCTATGACTCTATATAGTCACCCAACCTTTAGCTAGTAGGTTCAATTAATATCGTGGGAGACTCTGTGCATTGAAGCCAGATCATTAGTGTAAACTCTTTGACTAACATTTGCCTTGCTATCAATTGAAGTGACCTGAAAATCTTTGTCAGTTCACATGTCATGGCACATTTTGACCGAGCTATAGAATGATCTGCACCGATAAATAATGCACAACAATACGGTCCTTTATAGAGGACGTTTTAATACAACTCTCAAAAGTAAAAGGATGGTGTATTGTCCTATTGAAGTTTCCAGCTTTAATCAAATTTGTTATAAAATTGAAGAATCATTGTACCCAACTTGCAGAATTATATGTAACACAAACTACATGATGTGCTTTGGATTGCTGAATAATGTGGCTGAATTGTTGTAGTCTCTATGACTCTATAAATAGCAGGTTTATGCACCTGTGAGTCAAACCAACGAGTGAAACAAAACCCAACTAAACAATGCTGTAAACAAATTCATCTTTGTCCCATTTCTGTAGATCAGAAATTACAAAGATGCAGTAACATAATTACTTTTATTGCTATGTTAATTGGGTAATGTTACTTAAAGTGAAACTCACTTTGAGTCTTACCTGATGTTAATCTGTATAATAATGACTCCACTGCTCAGTGTTGAGTTGCTGGTATTATTAATTGGTTAGTACTAAATTTGAATGAAATGGTTTGTACTCTTGGGATCACAGTGGTACTGGATAGTGAATTAAGTTTTATTTATCATGCATGATTTATAATAAAATAAAATATCATTCAAAATTAATAGCAATTTAAACTGATGAATATTTTGTTCAAAATATTAATATGAATTATTTTATAATGCAGGAGAGGACAGACATATTTGAAAGACATTTTGTAAAGTAATTTGTTAAATAAGACATGAAAGAAAATAAATTGAACAAAAATTTTAATCACTTATGAGGAAAGTGGTTAAATGTCAAGTGGCAGTTTACTTGCAAATTTCAATCTCTGCCTTTAACAGCAATTCATATTAATCAGAATTCAATACAAACAAATGACTTTTGACAGAGAAAAGGAATTGGCATATTTAAGCGCATTGCAAATCAAACTCTCAGGTATTTAGTTGCTAATGGAAATAAAGCAGGTGAAAATGTTTTCTCCTAGATCATTATTCCTAAGATTACTTAGACCCCAACTAAACATTGGTACTGTTGAGAACAATGGGCTTATTCTAAAATTAGATACCCCCTTACAACACAGATGGTGTAGCTTCCTTATGATAAAACTGTGAAATGTATAGCTATATTTGTACCTGTGAAATTAAATAATTTATTTCCACATTTTTACTAAATGGAAGTTTACAACTATGTTTGATATTGTATTATACCAAAAAAAAGCAAAAAAAGATTCACTTACTTCAAATTCACTCTGATGAAACATATATGAATAGAATGTTGCAATAATACCACAGAACCACATTGCTACACCAGGAGCCAACAACAAAATTAAAATTCTAGATGTTGTTTCAGGCTTTTTATAAAATTATCTATCAACGAGCAAGCTAAATTTTCATAGCTATTTCCTTAATATCATTTTTCTATTAGTATATGTCTACTTTTACAAAAGTAAAAATGTATAATATAGTTTAATTGTAAATGGTCTCCTGTAAAGCAAGGTCAAATGGTGTAAAGGGGGAAGTCATGCCTGACAATTTACTACAACTCTTTGAGGAGGTAACAAGCAGCTTAGATGAAGGGGAAACAGAACACAATATATTGAGATTTCCAAAAGGCATTTGATTAGGTACTGCACAAAATGCTGTTTAGTAAGATAAGATCCCACAAGGTGGCACAGTGGTTAGCACTGCTGCCTCACAGCACCAGGAACTGTCTGTGTGGAGTTTGCACATTCTCCCTGTGTCTGCGTGGGTTTCCTCCGGGTGCTCCGGTTTCCTCCCACAGTCCAAAGATGTGCAGGTTAGGTGAATTGGCCATGCTAAATTGCCCGTAGTGTTAGGCGCAGGGGAATGGGCCTGGATGGGTTGCTCTTCAGAGGGTCAGTGTGGACTTGTTGGGCCGATGGGCCTGTTTCCACACTGTAAGTAAGTAATCTAATCTAAGTAATCTAATCTAGTTTATTAGCACAGATAAATGGTTAGCTAACTAATGCAAGATAGTTTGGATAAAGGGGACATTTTCAGGATGGCAATCTATAACTAGTGGAGTACCACAGGGATCAGTGCTGAGGGAATAAATATTTACAATAATATTAATGACTTGGATGATAGAAATAAATGAATGAGCTTCAAGATTGCAAGTGAAACAAAAATATGTGGGAAGGCAAGAGGAATGACACAGGAATCAACAAAGGGATATAGCCAGGTTAAATTAGTGGGCCACAACTTGACAGATGGAATATAATGTGGGAAAATGTGAGGCTATGCATTTTGGTGGGATGAATAAAAAGCTGAATATTATTTAAATTGGGAAAGATTGCAGAAAGCTGGAGCACAGAGGAATTCAAGGGCAGTCATACATGCATCATAAAAAGTTAGCATTCAAGTTTAGTGGCTAATAGGGAAGGAAAATGGAATGTTAATTTTTATTTCAACTGGAATGGGGTATAAAAATAGGGAGGTCTTGTTAAACCTATACAAGCCTCTGGTCTGACTAAAGCTGTAATACTGTGAACAGTTTTGGTCTCCCTTTCTAAGCAAAGGTATACTGGCATTGGATGCAATTCAGAGATTTGCTTGGTTGATCCTGGGCACAGTGGGGTTTCTTTTTATTAGGAGACGTTGAGTAGGTTAGGCTTCCATTGGAGTTTAGGAGACTGACAGAAGACCTTAGTTCAATAGAAGATTCTTAGGGGACTTGAGAGGGTAACTGTGGAGCACTTGTTTTTTCTTTGACAGTGTCTAGGACAAGAGGACAGTATTTCAGAGTAATAGGTGGCCCCATTTAAGACAGAACTGAGGAGAACATTTTTCTTCAAAGTAGAAAGTGAATCTGTGAAATTCTCTCTAACAGAGGGCTGCTACGTATATTTAAGGCTGAGAGAGACAGATTTCAAATCATTAAGGGTATTGAGTGTTTTAAGGATAGGGCATGGGAATGGACTTGAGGATGATCAAATTAGCTGTGATCTGATTGAATAGTGGTGCAGACTCAATGGGCCCAACATTTGCTCAAATGTTTCATGTTGTATGGGATCTGGCTGGAGACCTCCTGCTAAGTCTGCCTGGAGCCAAGCCTATGTGACCTTAGGGACATGGGTCCAGGACAAAACTGACTGAAAGTAAGTTACAATCTTCAATACCTGGACATGAAGAAGGTAGCAGCTGGCCTTACCACTGGCTAGGTGCACAGAATCTAAATGGCAGTCAGACTGATCATTTTGGGTTAGATAACTAACAAAAGGTGCTCCTATACCAAGCAGATGAAAAGCACTTTTAGATTAAGTACCAAGTAAAGGATTGATGAGGATTGTGAAGAGTTCAAGATTACAGAATAACCAGAAGGCGCCTTACAACAGGAAACTCATCTGACTATGCCCAAAGGGTTGAGTAAAGTGGGCTTTGTTCAAACGAACACTGGAAGATGCACAATGAAGCAGCAAGGAGAAGAGATTCCTTTAGAACTGGAAGGTGCCTTGGGCTTTAAACGTGAGACAACACTTCTGTAGAGATTGCAGTGTAAATGTAGAAACAGAGTATTACATTTTCAGTTGTGTGAAGAAATTACTTCGGAATTACTTTTCAGGCAACTAAAGCATAGAAAAGTTATGTTTAGTCTGGGCTTATTTTAAAAATGTAAAAACATGGAATCTTATTGTGTGGTTCTTTGAGTTAGTTACTGGGAAATTCATCTGTGTTGAAAAAATTATCAATCTCTACTGGGAACACAACACTATTTAAAATTTGTCTGTTGTAATGAATTGCAATTATTATTTTATTTTTGTATATTTCTATTTTTAACAAAGTACTGGCCTAATGAAGTTTATTGAAGTTTTTGTTTGCATGTATTGCTGACACAGTTCGAGATTATTGCTAAAATAGATTAATGAGATTAAAGCAACAAGTTACTTGCATGAATTTTAATCTTTTGAAATTTGAATTTGTTTTGGGGTATAAAGTAATGTGGAGAAATCTTCAACTCTTTGCATCTTGACTCCATAATAGAGCATGAGGACCAACAACTTTACTCCTAGAAGGCAGTTCTCGAGCAATCTTCTTAGTTATCTTCTCTTTATTTCTAAGTGGCACTATTCTGAAACTGCAATGTTTCAATTTTAACATGAGGCTACAAATGTTCTATCTCGAGGTAGGAACCTCAGTTAAAGATCTTTTTCGTACCTTGTTATCTGAGAAGTACAAACTTAACTTACTTTTGCTTTGGGTGGGGCTTTTATTGTCCAGATGCAGTCAATTGCTTCACCTGGTTTTATTTTCTCCTCTTGTTCCACTTGACTGGAGTGAATAATGCCGTCAGGCCCTGATAGTTCAAACTGACAATCTGGCAAGACAAAATTATAATATTTACTGGAAAATTTAATTAAAACACTTTAAATAAATCAAAATTTTCATAAAGGTTCATCCTGAACATGTAATAGTAATAAAATACCTGGAATTGGGTTCAAGATTCCACCAAGATAGATAAAGTCAGGATCTGTAAAAGTAGGAAATGTATTTTTAATTTTGATGACATGCTAAACTACATAACATTTGATGACTTCCATAAAAACTTGTCTTTTAGAGGAACCTGGTACGCAAGAAAATGGTCAGAAAGAAATGAAGTCAGGATACAAGAATGTATATATACCGAGGATAGTAAATAAGATTGGTTGAGGTACAGACACGATTGCCTTTTGGAAGTATGATATTGTAGCTATATTAGAGCCAAGAATGAGCAAAACTGGGTGTTAAGTATTCCTGGGAATAAGTTGGTCATGGAAAGACAGAAACAGAAGGAAAGGAGGAAGAGAGTATTGGTCAAGGAGGGAACTGCAGTGTTGAAGAAAGAGGAAGTCCCAGAGAGTTCAGGACAGAGTGAAGGAATAAAAAATTATAATCACATTGTTCGGTACAATCTATGTACCAGCAACTAGCAGAAAGGATATAGGATGTGTAGAGTCCAACAAGAACAAATGCAATTTTGGACCTGATCCTTGGAAATGACATGGGCCAAGTTGATCAAGTGACAATTCGGGAACATAGAACATAGAAAAATACAGCGCAGTACAGGCCCATTGGCCCTCGATGTTGTACCGATCCAAGCCCACCTAACCTACACTAGCCCACTATCCTCCATATGCTTATCCAATGCCTGTTTAAATGCCCATAAAGAGGGAGATTCCACCACTGCTACTGGCAGGGCATTCCATGAACTCACGACTCGCTGAGTAAAGAATCTACCCCTAACATCTGTCCTAAACCTACGACCCCTTAATTTAAAGCTATGCCCCCTCGTAAGAGCTGACTCCATACGTGGAAAAAGGTTCTCACGGTCAACCCTATCTAAACCCCTAATCATCTTGTACACCTCTATCAAGTCACCCCTAAACCTTCTTTTCTCTAGTGAAAACAGCCCCAAGTGCCTCAGTCTTTCCTCATACGATTTTTCTTCCATACCAGGCAACATCCTGGTAAACCTCCTCTGCACCTGTTCCAATGCCTCCACATCCTTCCTATAGTATGGCGACCAAAACTGCACACAATATTCCAGATGCGGCCGCACCAGAGTCTTATGCAACTGCATCATGACCTCAGTACTCCGGAACTCAATTCCTCTACCAATAAAAGCCAGTACGCCATATGCCTTCCTCACCGCACTATTTACCTGGGTGGCAACTTTCAGAGATCTGTGTACATGGACACCAAGATCCCTCTGCTCATCCACACTACCAAGTATCCGACCATTAGCCCAGTACCCCATCTTTTTGTTATTTTTCCCAAAGTGAATCACCTCACACTTAGCTACATTGAATTCCATTTGCCACCTTTCTGCCCAGCTCTGCAGCTTCTCTATATCCTGCTGTAACCTGCCAGATCCTTCCTCACTGTCAACAACTCCTCTGACTTTCGTATCATCCGCAAACTTGCTCACCCAACTTTCTAACCCCTCTTCCAGGTCATTTATAAAAATGACAAACAGCAATGGTCCCAAAACAGATCCTTGCGGAACACCGCTAGTGACGGCACTCCATGAAGAAACTTTGCCATCAACTACTACCCTCTGTCTTCTTCCATCCAGCCAATTTCTAATCCAAACCTCCAACTCACCCTCAATGCCATATCTCTGTATTTTCTGCAGTAGCCTACCATGGGGGACCTTATCGAACGCCTTACTAAAATCCATATATACCACATCTACCGCTTTCCGCTCATCAACCTCCTTCGTCACCTTTTCAAAGAATTCAATAAGGTTTGTGAGGCACGACTTGCCCTTCACAAAACCATGCTGACTATCCTTGATCATATTATTCCTATCCAGATGTTCATAAATCCTATCCCTTACAATTCTCTCTAAGACTTTGCCCACAACAGAAGTGAGACTCACCGGCCTATAGTTACTAGGGTTATCCCTACTCCCCTTTTTGAACAAGGGAACCACATTTGCTATCCTCCTGTCTTCTGGGACTACTCCTGTAGACAAAGAGGACATAAAAATCAAGGCCAATGGCTCTGCATTCTCCTCCCTTGCTTCCCAGAGAATCCTAGGATAAATGCCATCAGGCCCAGGGGACTTATCTATTTTCACCCTTTCCAGAATTTCCAATACCTCTTCTCTACATACCTCAAAGCCATCCATTCTACTTATTTGTGACTCAGTGTTCGCATCGACGACAATGCCCTGTTCCTGAGTAAATATTGAAGAAAAGTATTCATTCAGTGTCTCCCCAATCTCTTCCGCCTCCACACGCAACTTCCCACTACTATCCTTGACTGGACCTATTCCTACCCTAGTCATTCTTTTATTCCTAACATACCTATAGAAAGCCTTAGGGTTTTCCCTAATCCTACCGACTAAGGACCTTTCATGTCCCCTCCTTGCTGCTCTTAGCTCTCTCTTCAGGTCCTTCCTGGCTATCCTATAACTCTCAATCGCCCCAATTGAACCTTCATGCCTCATCTTTACATAGGCTGTCCTCTTCCCTTTAACAAGGGATTCCAATTCCTTATTAAACCACGGCTCCCTCACACGGCCCTTTCCTTCCTGCCTGACAGGTACATACTTATCAAGGACACTCAATAGTTGCTCCTTGAACAAGCTCCACATATCAATTGCGCCCTTCCCTTGAAGCCTACTTTTCCAAGCTACGCATCCTAAGTCGTGCCTCACTGCACCATAATTTCCCTGCCCCCAGCTATAACTCTTGCCCTGCGATGCACACTTATCCCTCTCCATCACTAGAGTAAAAGTCACCGAATTGTGGTCACTGTCCCCAAAGTGCTCACCTACCTCCAATTCTAACACCTGGCCTGGTTCGTTACCCAGAACCAAATCCAGTATGGCCTCACCTCTTGTTGGCCTGTCTACATACATTTAGGAACATTTAGGAGACAACGATCATTGTGTCATAAAGTTCAGAATGGTGGTGGGGAATGGCATGCAACAATCCAGAGTGAGAAACATCAATTGGTGGAGAGCTGGCTTCACTGGGACAAAGGCAGAGCTAGGGAAGATTGCCTGGAACAAGAGGTTGGTGGAAAACATTAGTGAGCACTGGGCTATCTTCAAAGCGGAAATGGTTTATGTACAGTCAAGATTTATTCCCTCAAATGGGGAAGGTAGAACAAAGAAATCCAGAGCAAGTGAATGCCAAAAGAGGTGAAATTTAACATTAATAAAAAAAGTGTGCTTATGACAGCTGTAAAGTTAAAAAAATGCAATCGAGAAACCAAAATAAATATTGAAAGGATAGAGGGCAGATGAAAAAACAAATGAGAGAATTATGAGAAAAGAGTAGCAGCTAATATAAAGGGAATTCCAAAGTCTTCTATAAGCATATAAATTGTAAAAGAATGATTAAAAGAGGAATAGGGCCAATTGGAAATCAAAATGGGGATTTACACATCGAGATTGAGGGCTTGACAGAAATGTTAATTGAATACTTTGCATCTGTCTTTAGAAGAGCAGAAGATGCTACCTCAGTCATTGTGATTGAGGAGGACACTGTATTACTAGAAGGATTTTAAAACATAAAAAAATGAGAAGTCTTGCATAGACTATCAGTATTAAAGTGGACAAAGCACAGGGATCGGTTGATCTACATCCAAGGATTTTGAAGGAAATAAGAGTCGAAGCTGTGAGGGCATTGGCCATGATCTTTCTGTCTTCCTTTGACTTGGAGGAGGTGCCTGAAAGCTGGAGAATTATAAATATTACAGCTTATTCAAGAAAGGTTGCCAGGACAATCTCAGCTATGTAGACCAGTCAGTTTAAAATTGGTGGTGAGGAAGCTTCTATTCAGGATAGTATTGGCAATCACATTGGAAGGGTGGGTTAATTAGGAAGAGTAAGCATGAATTTCTACTGGTGTAATGGTGTTTAATGAACGTGATGGCGTTTCCTTAAGAGATAACAGAAATAGTTGATGAGGGTAATGTTGTCTATGTGGTATAACTGGATTTTCAAAAGGTATTTGATATAGTGCCACCACAACAGACTTGTGAGGAAAATTATAGGTCATGGTAGAAACAAGGGATAGTAGCAATGTGAATGCAAAATTGTATGAGTGATAGAAAATAGAGAGTAATAGTCAAGGAAAGTTCCAGACTGGAGGAAGGGTTATATGGAGTTACTCAGGGGTTGATGTTGGGACCCTTGATTTTCCTAATAAGGTATTTATGATCTGGATCTTGGTTTACAGGGGTCAATTTCAAAGTTTTCAAATGATGTGAAACTTGGAAGAGTTGTAAACTGTGAGGAGGACAGCATTGAACTCTAGAAAGACATTAACACGTTGGTGGAGTGGCCAGATCAGAGGCAGCTGAGGTTCAATGCAAAGGAGCGAGATGATGAACTTTGGTAGGAAGAATATTGAAAGACCATATAGTACACAGGGTACAATACTAAAGGGGGAAACAGTGGCACTTTTAGTGTATGTGCATAACTCATTGAAGGTGGAGAGAGCAGTTAATAAAGCACAGAGTGTCCTTGACTTTATTAATAGGGGCAGAGTGTACAGGAGCAAGGAGATGGTGTTGAACTTATAAAAGACATTTGTTAAACCTCAGCTGGAGTATTGTGCACAGTTGTGGGCACCACATCAAATGAAAGATGTAAATGTATTGGAGTGTGCAGAAGCGATTTTCAAGAATAGCTCCAGGAATGAAAAACTTTGGTTATGAGGATAGATTGAAGGAGTTGGAAAGAAGAAGGCTGGGAGGATATTGATAGAGGTTGTCAAAACCATGAGGAGGCTCGATAGAGAAGTTAGGGGAGACGCTGTTCCTGGTTCAACCTCTATCTGCCTGCACTTGTTTGTATATGGCTTACCTACAGAAATCATTATCCCGGCATACGAAGGCTACTTTAAAACTATCTCCTTCTCCATTAACTTGTATTATGAAGGTCTGCAGTACAAATGTCATGAGGATATTATCAACTTCTAGTTCCCTTTAAGTGACAGCATCTTGATTAGAGCATGCATTGCCAATATTGACTGTTGTTGAATCAAAATATTGGAATCCCTTAAAAAACACCTTTGTGTAAGCATTATTATTACAATATACTCAATGAAAAGACTCATTGCTACTTTTGTCTGAAGGAGCAATAAAAGTGTCCATTACAACCCAACAACATTTTATTTTCAAATTAGGCTGTGGCTGAAGCTTTCATTACATTTGGTTCATATAAATCAAACAGTGGATGTACTAAACAGAACTTTCAACTTGACCTTCAATGAATGGTGGCAGATCAGCTAACCATTCTACATTCCATCTGATTTACTTTTTATAGAACAATAAATCAGGAACAGTGAATAATGAATGGCTACATTGCTGCCTCCCATTTCATGCCCTTATCACAGTTGATAGTGTACCATTGAAAACCTTCTAAATGCCAATAAATTAGTTACCTGGTACAAATGAGTATTTTGCTCGAAATCCAAAACCTTCTAACTCCTCATCCGAGGTAAATTTTATCCATAAGAACCTTCCAGATGATTTAATGAGCGATGGTCTTTTTTGACCACAGTAACGGTTTATCACACGAGAGAATCCAAATGGTCCATCTCTGACTTCCAAGTGGTCAAATCGACAATCCCATGAAGGTTCAATGCTATAAGGTTCATCAAAAGTGAGTTCAATTCGCTGGCGTGGGGCCGCTGCAAATACAGCAAAATAGCAACAAACATAATTCTTGGAGGCTAAAGAATACAAGTTGGCTTCTAGATATGTTCAGTTATAGAAAGGAATGTTCTCATCATTTGAGAACATTTTGAACAGAAGGGCTATCACTGTGTAACATGGTGACAAACTTGCAGTTTAGCAATCCTAAATTATGCATCATTGTTCAAGCAAATGCTGTAGATAACTCCTACTGATAAATATGGGCAGATTTGTGTTGAGAATTGACACCAAATTTCAACTAGTGCCAATGAGTTAGATGAAGTGAACTAGTCCCATTACCTTCCAGTATGTAGATACATTCTCTGTTGGGAGGGTAAGCATTTGGGTAATTCGGTGAAGCAAAATATCCGCCATTGTCATTCCGAACCCAAACTCCACATTGCTTTCCAGACTTGTGATGTGGTATAGTGTTCTGGAACTCTGCAAATGAAATGATTTCAGTTTATACTGAGGCACTGTTGATATGCTTGGGTAGGTGGACCACAAAGCCCAGAACATGGTTCATGCTAAACAGATGCAGTTATATAATAATTAAATAGAGATTATGATATTTTGGATTCAGTATACAAATGTGAGCTGCTAATGCAGGTCAACTACATGCTTTGGTCATGAGCAACCACCGTTTGCAGTGTGCAGATGTAAGAATGGGCAGGAAAAGGAGCAGGCAGAGATTGGTAAAAAAATCTACTGAGTATGGTTTGTGAATAAAAGATAGCCACCAAAATGGTAAATCATGGGTATGGTGTAAATATGAATGGTTAGAAGCAGATTTTAGAGACACTCAATTGGAAGTGTATTATTTGCACTCAGTTTTCAGCATAATTCCATGTGTAAAGGGAGACTGTTAGCTACAGAATAGGCAAACTGTAAGTAAATGAAATTTAAAGAATGGGAACAATTATACTAGAGACTTAAACTAGATCTGAAAAAGTTACAGAAAACCTTTGGGAAAAGTCACCAACCCATTTGCTAAGGCTGAAGGAGCACTAGATGATTAAAACCAAAAGGTAAATGTAATGTAAAGGAGTCAATGTATAAGCATAATTAGGTGAGTAGGGGGCAGAAAAGACCCTTGTGCTCTTCAAAACCCTAGCCACTATTCTTTATTTTCCCCTTTCAAGGGGTTTGACAAGTAGAGGCCAAGAGGATAATTCTTCTTGAAGGGTAATGTTGAACTGGGGACAAAGTTTCAATATATGGGTTGTCCCACTAAATTATGAAATTTGGATAATTTTCTTTCTCTCAAAGTTGTTAGTCTGTGGAAATTTCTTCTTTGGGGAGTACTGGAGACTGGATCATTGAATATGTTCAAGGTTCAGTTAGTCAGAGTTTTGATTAACAGCAGATTCAAGGATTATTGGGTGCAGTGGACAAGAAAGTGGAATTGAGACCACAATCAGATCAGCCATGATCTTTTAAATGGCAGAATAGGCTTGAGGGGCAAGGTGGTCTATTCTTACTCCTAATTCTTATATTCTTGTATTCACACTGCAGCTTACCATTATTGTCACTGGACATGCCATCTCTATGTGTATTGACGGCATAGTTCTGCAGTTGATTCTCTGATGATCTGGACCCTGCAAAGATAAGTCACCATGATCATTGCCAGTTAGGTATGCTGGGGTTTTACTTGTAATTGGTAGCATCTTGATGGGTACTGCCAATCAGTTTATGCTAGATGTGACAACTTCTTCCTCACAGCTCCACTGAAAGCAATAGATTCTGTGCTTGGCGTGCTGTTGGTAAAGCATCCAGTATTGTGGTTAGTCTGATATTCACATATACTGGTGCCAATCCAAATCAGAATAGTATTACAGTACAGAATGAGACAGTTTAGATTTTCGGCCCTTCACGCCTATATTGGTTCCCTGAAAGAGCATTTTAGTAATCCCATGCCTCCCTTCAATCTGCAAAGTTCTGCAATCTTTTCGCTTCTAGCATTTAACCAATTTTCTTTTAGAAAGTTATTACTGAATCTGCTTCCACCATTCAGACAGCAAGCATGAGCATCAATGAGATCGATCACCTCATGTTACATCAGCACAATGGAAGGAGATAACTGATAATGGCTGGTAAGTATAGTTAGTCCTGATCAGTTACACTTTATGCTTATTTCTGGTAAGTTTAAATAATAAAAATAAATCCTTTAACCAAACAAATGTATATCCAGTGCTATGTGGGAACCACAAGTTATATTTCATGCTACAGTCAGCTTGAGGAGTTGATGCTTCATTGTGGGAGCTTAAGTAACAGCTAATTTGAAGTTGAGCGCCACATTGTTAGCATGTTTCAGGAGATAGTCACTCTAGTGTTGAGGCAGAGAGGGAAAGGGTCACTACCTTGTAGATAAGAAAGGCCAAGCAAGTAGTGTAGGAGACCCGTCAATGCATCTTGCTCTACTACTGGTTTTCAGTTCTAATTACTGGTGAGACAATGGTTATATTCCCAGTGGAATTACAATCAAGTGCTTTACATCATGATGTCTCAAGTATCAGGGTGAAAAGGTAGGGCTGGTTTCAGGGCAATGGGGCCTGCATAAACGACTGGGATTGCACCAAAACAGGAGCACGACCAGTACTGTGGGGGGATTTGCTCGTGCTATTGCAGAGGGTTTAACTTAGCAGGGGGCCTGGAGCCTGGACACATGTTCAAAAAGGAGATAAGCAAAGCTTGAAATGGAAAGCAGCAAGTTAGTAAACAAGTGTGGAAAATTGTGGAGACAAAAGGCTCGAAAATAAAAAAAAAGTTTGGCAGTCAGTATGATCCTGTTGGCAAACCATAAACTGAGTTTATGGAATGACCCCCAAATGAAGAAATTAGCATTAAGTTTTCATTTATGATACCTTCTACTTTAATAGAATCAAAACCAACCTAAATTAAACATGAACTAACAAACAAATGTTACTTCAAATAAAAGGTAAATTTCACTTTAAATAGTTGATTAAACCACTCACATCACTCTCCATATGGCAGCAGGTGCCAAATCTTTTCTGCAATATGGTCTTTATTCATGAAAGGCAGGTTGGGAGTCTGAGAACAGCATCTCCAAGTTTCACAAATACAATCATCATAAGTGAAGTATGCTTCTATGAACTTGATTCGGAGATGCCGGTGTTGACTGGTGTGTACAAAGTTAAAAGTAACACAACACCAGGTTATAGTCCAACAGGTTTAATTGGAAGCACACTAGCTTTCGGAGATACAATCACCTGATGAAGGAGCGTCGCTCCGAAAGCTAGTGTGCTTCCAATTAAACCTGTTGGACTATAACCTGGTGTTGTGTGATTTTTATCTATGAACTTGGTCTCCTTCGGCTCTTAGCCTCAATCAACTAACCAGTAAGACTCTGGTTCATGATTTGGCCACTTTTTGGAAAATTTCCAGCTCTCTAGCATCTCCAAGCTTTTCAAACATCTCTTAAGGTTTTTAATCCTTTTTAATTGTTCATATGTTGCCTCCAGAATCCTTTTCAAACCAAAACATAAAAATTTACCTCTTCTGGAGAGAAACGTATTTCCATGAGCAGCGTGGTGGCACAGTGGTTAGCATTGCTGCCTCACAGCACCAGAGACCTGGGTTCAATTCCCACCTCACGCAACTGTCTGTGTGGAGTTTGCACATTCTCCCCGTGTCTACGTGGGTTTCCTCCGATTGCTCCAGTTTCCCCCCACAGTCCAAAAATGTGCAGGTTAGGTGAATTGGCCATGCTAAATTGCCTGTAGTGTTAGGTGAATGGGGTAAATGTAGGGGAATGGGTCTGGGTGGGTTGCTCTTCGGAGGGTCGGTGTGGACTTGTTGGGCTGAAGGACCTGTTTCCACACTGTAAGTAATCTAATCTAATCACTTCTCACAAGAATTGTTTGTTTCTGTTTCTGTTTCTGTCTCTGTCTCCCAGTCTTCTATTTGTATCCTGACTGTCTTTTCCCTGGACCATATCAGAGCTTGGGCTCACACGTGGCAAATAACATTTGTGCCAACCAATGACTTTCTCCAAGAAGACACGATCCAACTTTCATCAGAGTAGGTATGAAGCTTAGAATACTGAAAGTAATTCATTTTCTGACTGTCCAAATCCTGACCACCATCTACAAAGCACAATGAATGTGATGGAATCTCCTCAATTGCTTGGGTGAGTACAGCTCAAACAATCATCAAGAAGCTTGACACTGGACAAAACAATCTGCTTGATTGGCACCACATTCAAAAATATCCACTCTCTCCACCACCAATGGCACGCAGCGTGCCCCAACTACAAGATGAACTGCAGAAATTTGCCAATGATCCTTAGACAACACCTTTCAAGGTGAAGAATAAGGACAGAAAACACATGGGAACACTAACACTTATCTCCAAGCCACTCACTATCCAGACTTGGAAATATATAACCACTTAGAGTCATAGAGTCATAGAGATGTACAGCACGGAAACAGACCCTTCGGTCCAACCCGTCCATGCCGACCAGATATCCCAACCCAATCTAGTCCCACCTGCCAGCACACAGCCCATATCCCTTCAAACTCTTCCCATTCATAGACCCATCCAGATGCCTTTTAAATGTTGCATTTGTTCTAGCCTCCACCACTTCCTCTGGCAGCCCATTCCAGACATGTACCACCCTCTGTGTGAAAAACTTGTCCCTTAGCGCTTTTATATCTTTCCCCTCTCACCCTAAACCTATGCCCTCTAGTTCTGGACTCCCCAACCCCAGGGAAAAAGACCTTGTCTATTTACCCTATCCATGCCCCTCCTGATTTTATAAACCTCTATAAGGTCACCCTCAGCCTCTGACACTCCAGAGAAAACAGTCCTAGTCTATTCAACCTCTCCCTATAGATCAAATCCTCCAAACTTGGCAACATCCTTGTAAATCTTTTCTGAACCCTTTCAATTTTCACAAACATTCTTCCGATAGGAAGGAGACCAGAATTACATGCAATATTCCAACAGTAGACTAACCAATGTCCTGTACAGCTGCAACATGACCTCTCAATACTCTGACCAATAAAGGAACATCTTCTTCACGATCCTATCTACCTACAACTCTACTTTCAAGGAGCTATGAACCTCCATTCTAAGGTCTCTTTGTTCAGCAATATTCTCTAGGACTTTACCAATAAGTATATAAGTCCTGCTAAGACTTGCTTTCCCAAAATGCAGCACCTCACATTTATCTAAATTAAACTTCAACTGCCATTCCTCAGACCACTGGTTCATCTGATCAAGATCCCATTGTAATCAGAGGTAACCTTCTTCACTATCCACTAGACCTCCAATTTTGGCGTCATCCGCAAACTTACTAACTATACCTCAAGCTCATATCCAAATTATTTATATAAATGACAAAAGGTAGTGGAACCAGCATTGATCCTTGTGGTACTCCACTGGTCACAGGACTCCAATTTGAAAAACAACCCTCCAACCACCACGCTCTGTCTTCTACCTTTGAGCCAGTTTATATCCAAATGGCTAGTTCTCCCTGTATTCCATGAGATCTAACCTTGCTAACCAGTCTCCCATAGGAAAGCTTGTTGAATGCCTTACCAAAGTCCATATAGATCACATCTACTGCTTTGCCCTCATAAATCCTCTTTGTTACTTCTTCAAAAAACTCAATCAAGTTTGAGAGGCATGATTTCCCAGAGAGGGTGCAGAATGTTCTCAAGGGGCAGAGAGCCCAGCAGGAGGTCATTGTACTCATCGGAACCAACAACATACGAAAGGAAAAGGTTGAGATTCTGAAGGGAGAATACAGAGTTAGGCAGGAATTTAAACAGGAGGTCCTCGAGAGTAGTAATGTCTGGATTACTCCTGGTGCTACGAGCTAGTGAGGGCAGGAATAGGAGGACAGAGCAGATGAATTCATGGCTGAGGAGCTGGTGTATGGGAGAAGGATTCACATTGTTGGATCATTGGAATCTCTTCTCGGGTAGAAGGACGGATTGCACCTAAATTGGAAGGGGACTAATATATTGGCAAGGAGATTTGCTAGAGCTGCTTGGGAGGATTTAAACTAGTAAAATGGGAGGGGGGTGGGACGCAGGGAGATAGTGAGGGAAGAGATCAATCTGAGACTGGTACAGTTGAGAAAAGAAACGAGCCAAACAGTCAGGGCAGGGAGGTGCAAAGCAGAGAACAAGGTAAGACTGATAAATTAAACTGCATTTATTTCAATGCAAGGGTCCTAACAGGGAAGGCAGATGAACTCAGGGCATGATTAGGAATATGGGACAGGGATATCATAGCAATTACAAAAACGTGGCTCAGGAATGGGCAGGACTGGCAGCTTAATGTTCCAGGATACAAATGCCACTAGAAGGATAGAAAAGGAGGCAAGAGGGGGAGCGGTGTTTTTCATAAGGGATAGCACTACAGCTGTACTAAGGGAGGATATTCCCGGAAATACATCCAGGGGAAGTTATTTGGGTGGAACTGTAAAATAAGAAAGGGATGATCGCCTTATTGGGATTGTATTATAGACCCCCTAATAGTCAGAGGGAAATTGAGAAACAAATTTGTAAGGAGATCTCAATTATCTGTAAGAATAATAGCGTGGTTATGGTAGGGGATTTTAACTTTCTATAAGACCATAAGACATAGGAGTGGAAGAAAGGCCATTTGGCCCATCGAGTCCACTCCACCATTCATTCATGGCTGATTGTCATTTCAATAACACTTATCCGCACTCTTCCCATAGCCCTTAATTCCTTGCGAGATTAAATATTTATCAATCTCTGCCTTGAAGACATTTAACATCCCGGCCTCCACTGTGCTCCGTGGCAATGAATTCCACAGGCCCTCCACTCTCTGGCTGAAGAAATGTCTTCTCATTTCTGTTCTAAATTGACCCCCTCTAATTCTAAGGCTGTTCCCACGAGTCCTAGTATCCCCGCCTGACGGAAACAATTTCCCACCCTTTCTAAGCCAATGTATTATCTTGTAAGTTTCTATTAAGATCTCCCCTCAACTTTCTAAACTCTAATGAATACAATCTTTACATTCCTACTCTCTTGAGATAAATTACAACATTACATTTGCTTTCTTAACCACGGAATCAACCCGCAAGTCAACCTTTAGAGAATCCTGGACTAGCACTTCCAGATCCCTTTGTACTTTGGCTTTATGAATTTTTTCATCATTTAGAAAATAGTCCGTCCCTGTATTCTTTTTTCTGAAATGCAAGATCTTACATTTTCTCATATTGAATTACATCAGCCATTTCTTGGGTCACTCTCCTTAACTGTCTAAATCTTTCTACAGCCTCTCCATCTCCTCAAAATTACCTGCCTGTCCACCTAACTTTGTATCACCGGTGAACTTCGCCAGAATGCCCCCAGTCCCATCATCCTGATCATTAATATATAAAGTGAATAGCTGCGGCCCCAACACTGAACCCTACGGGACACCATTGTCACTAGCTGCCATTCCGAAAAATAACCTATTATCCCAACTCTCTGCCTTCTGTCAGACAGCTAATCCTCAATCCATGTCAGTAGCTCACCTTGAAAACCATGGGCCCCGCACCTTACTCAGCCGCCTACCATGAAGCACCTCATCAAAGGCCTTTTGGAAGTCTAGGTAGATAACATCCATCAGGTTTCCCTGGTCTTACCTACATGTTACCTCTTCAAAGAATTCTAACAGGTTGGTCAGGCACTAAATTTTTGTTGACTTGTTCTAATAAACATAGACTGGAACTGCCATAGTGTTAAGGGTTTAGAGGAATGTGTTAAGCATGCACTTCCTCAGTGTCACTGAGGAAAAAAAATCCTTGAATTAGTGAATTATGGTATAAAGGTATTCTAGTATTTACAAATTCAAAGTCATCTAGTTTCTCAACCAGATCTTCAGCTCTCATCTGTATATCTCTGTTTTGATTCCAGAAGAGTCCCTCTCCTCCTATTCATAAGCCTACAGAAGTCTTTGGATTCCTTTTTATGTTAGTTGTCAGCTTTTCTCATTCTCTTTGTTTTTGCAGCTCATATTTAATATTTCATTTCCCCTCTGAACATTGCTTAGTCTGGTTCTCACTTCTATTATCAACCCAACACCCTTTTCTGCTTCAAATTACTCTCTACCTCTTATCCTCCAGGGAGCTTTGACTTTGTTTGTTATGTTGTTTCCCTTCATGGAAATATAACCCAACTTACAGACGATCTCCTCTTTAGCATTTTGGTGGTATAGACTTGAGTGTTGTTGAAAGAAGACATATTTTCTCAAAGCTTTTTTGTCTTGAAGTCCTCAGAACAATTTCGAAGAATGACTAAAGTCAAGGTCATACAACATTTATACAGTATGAGAAGACAGTGCTGATTGATTGGATTGGTAGAAATATTGCCATGGACAATGTACCAGTTAATAATAACTGACAGTAAGTGACCAAACTGTGTTTGAATTTTAAAGTAAGCAGTTTGGTTCTGATTGGGCAAGGCATTGGCCAGAGGAATAAACCAGAGAATTGCTGTCACGTATGCACTGAACTCATGTTCTTTGTCTCTGCAAGGAATAGAACCCTCTGTGCTTCATATGTTATAAATATCGCTTTCCCTTTACTTTGGTAATGCTTGCAAATTGTCCCATGAGTAGATGATGGAAAGCTTTAACAAGATGTGCCATTTGTTTTCAGCTGTATCTCCTTTATGGGATCCCATTGATCCATTATATGGTTGCCTGTCAATCCTTAATTCAAATTTACTTGGGTCAGATCTATTCTCATTCTATTGAAAGTTACCTACCCCTAATTAATTAGATTTCACACTTAATTGCTCCCGTTTTTTTCCATAGGTTGTTAAACCTTAAAATACTACAATTACTGGCCACTAAATGTCCCCTTCCTCATACTTATAACGCTTACCTCACCTTTCTCTAGAACCAGACCTAGCAACATTTTGTTCCCTCCTGGGGACCAGTTCATGTGAATAGAAATTACCTTAAAATGCCTGAGCAGATTGTGAAAATTGCTGAAAATTTCTTCGAAAAGGAAAGTTTGTAGTTTTACAAGCAGTTATTCAAGTACATAGCTTATATAGTTCTTTTCAGCTATGTCTGAAGCCAAATCCAAGTAAAAGCTATCCTCTATATTCATCCACCAAATAAAGTCTGTTTATTTAAGAATAGCAGTTTAGTAATTTATGTTCATCTTTTTGCCAATTTAGATTTATAAGTGACCAAAATATGGAATGGCAGCAGTTAGTACCCATAATCAATCTACAAGTGAGGCCGGTTCATTTGGTTTCTGGGAATATACTATGAACCAGTGACCACATTATAGTGTGATATACAAGCAATATATCTGTGTGTGCTTTGATATAGAGAGCCAGTGGAATATGCCTCAAAAGCAGACACTTTAACAGAAGGTTATAAATGAGAAAGATATGCTTGCCAATATATATTGGTTAACTGAGCTGACCACAGTAAATGGGATACAAATATATCTCTTATCATGGACAACATCATTGTCGGCATCCAAATAATTACAAAGAATGTTGTACCCTCTGAAAATGAAATACAAACAAGTGATATATATTTAAATTTCTGCAATGGTTAACTTACAAGTCTGACTGAGAAAGCCATAGAAAAGACAATGCTAAAGGGTACTGAGTTAATTGAGAAGAACAAAATAAACTAAAACAACTAAAATCAGTTTACAAACTCTAACCAGACAATTCTGACTATATGGGCAGCACGGTGGCACAGTAGTTAGCACTGCTGCCTCACAGCGCCAGAGACCCGGGTTCAATTCCTGCCTCAGGCAACTGTCTGTGTGGAGTTTACACATTCTCCGTATGTCTGCGTGGGTTTCCTCTGGGTGCTCTGGTTTCCTCCCACAGTCCATAAAACTGCAGGTTAGGTGAATTGGCCATGTATTGGCTAAATTGCCCCTAGTGTTAGGTGAAGGGGTAAAGGTAGGGGAATGGTCTGGGTGGGTTGCTCTTCGGAGGGTCGATGTGGACTTGTTGGGCCGAAGGACCTGTTTCCACAATGTAAGTGATCTAAACTCCTAAAAAGAACAGAATAATTTTGTATTGAGATTACTACCTCCAAAACGAATTTGTTCAAGATGAGATCACATTCTATGGCAATACTCATATCAACTGAAAGCTGAAATGGTGCAGAAAATTTACTTTGGGATTGCAGAATATGTGTGTTCAGCCAGAGGTGCTATATATTTACTCATCACAAATACTGTACATAATCTCTAGATATCTTTGTGTTCCTTGCTATAAATTCTCAAATGACAAACTAATAAGTCTTTAATGTGACATAGTGCCCCTTGGTCAAAACTGGAATACTAATTTTGTTGGAAGCAGCTTGTTCCCCTCCATGGCAACAAATGAAGAAAAAGAAAATACCAGCATCAGCATCAACAGACAAAACAAGCCAGCTTGAAAGTCCAGAAGTTTAAAAAAAATGCAGTTCAGAACCAACACAATTTGAAATAAGAGAAAGATCATCAAATCTTATCTGAATTTGAATGTGCATGCTATAAAATATGATTTCCAGCAGTGAATGATTGCGGATGGCTCTGAAAGGGAAGAAGGAAAGTTTTATGTTAAAGCCCAGGTATCTAAGGCAGGATACACTCTTTTTGGCAATTAATTTCATAAACCCAAAAGGTTCATGTTCTGTGCTTGTGTGTATTGTTCAACTAGTAGAAAATGTTACTTACAACTATCTTCAAATGCAACCTTTCTACCAAATCTAAATATCCAACATCTAGAGTGCGTTCATTCTTAAGAAGCTGAAATTCTCTAAAGGATCTACTGACTGAATTTTCAAAAAGGTTGCACATACTGAGAATGTGTATATATTTACACATGCCTCATGCATTAAAAAGCCAATGGAGCAGGTGTTTTAGGGACCCCTTAACCTTGATCAGCACAGATGATTAACAAAGCTTCCTTTATGAATTATTCAGATCTGAAGTGTAAGTGCTCAAGAATTATACCACTTGAACTGATTGAAATATGTTCTTGTAAGGCACTAAGGCACAGCAAAACTAACTAACCCACGCATAAAAATTTTAAAAGCTGGGCAAGACACTGAATCGTTATTGAAAATTTTCTACTTTCTTTTGTGAATTGTTATATTTCTTCATTTTTAGAATAAGAAACATTAAAGCAAAGTAAAAAAAAAGGCAATCTGGCTCCTCAAGTCTACACCAGTTCTCTATAAAGCATTTCACATTACTTCACTCTATCCCTCTAGCCCTGCAAGTTTATTCCCTCAAGAGTCCACCCAAATTTTCTTTTGAAGACTTTCACCATCTCTGCTTATATATTCTTGCTGGCAGAGAATTATAGGTCATCAATATTTGCTGCAGAAAGTAGTTCACATTCCTGCTCTCTTGTTCAAAATCATACATCTGTGTCCTTTAAACCTCATATCATCAGCAAATAGGATCAGCTGTTCTTTGTCTACCTTATCTAACTGTCATAATCTTGCAAACCCTATCTTGAAAACAACCCCAGCTTCTCAAATTTCACCTTCCATCTAAAATCATCACAAAACAAATTGTGATACTGACCATTCTCCTGATAGCAACAGAGCGAAGATACAAGCCTGAGAGTTTCACAGCTTCAAACACAATGGCTCACCATCACCAGCCTTGGGTCAAGAAATGACACCAAATATCAACAGTTCACTTTGGCACAGTACTACTTCCTAAAGACTTACCATAAAATGTTTGGATGTTGCTAAAAGTAATCACTTATGAAATGGCAGCAGCCATATTTGATAAAGGTGAAATCTTTAGCAAAGAGGCCTATTTGACAGAGATAAGATCTGTTCTTGAATCATAAGGAATGTCAACATGATGTACAGCATAAGCTCATGATCTTGAAAATGGCATAACTTGAAAGCATCCAAGTCAGTCCTGCAGAAGACGGGGAGATACTGCACAAACCAACTGTATCAACCTATGTCAAGAAATTAAATTTTCCATACTCAGGCAGTTATATGCTATGGATATTGGGATCAGGAGGGTGTGTCCAAAGCTGTCACCCGTGAAATTGGTAGACGGTGAAGTATTCACTGACAGATACAAAGAGACATTCTATTGAACTGACTATTACTGTGAGTCAGTCTCCCAGTCTATGGTTGATGGTCTCCTGCAGCTTCTGGTCATGGTTGAATTAGATGAAGAACACATCACTCAACCAAGCCACTTACTACTTAGTGAGCTCCAGTCGAACTGTTCAAGTACTATCCACTGTTAAACCTTCCTGGTTTTGTCCTTTATTGGATGGTAGGATCTATTCCGCTGAACATACCTGCCACTAAAGTCATCACGTTATAGAAAAAAAGTCAGAGGGGAGGTTGTAACAAATACAGAGGCATCCTGCTCTCTAGTGCCACTGAGAAGGCCTTTTCTAGGATCATGATTTGGAGATGCCGGTGTTGAACTGGGGTGTACAAAAGTTAAAAATCACACAACACCAGGTTATAACCCAACAGGTTTAATTGGAAGCACTAGCTTTCGGAGCACTGCTCCTTCATCAGGTGGTTGTGGAGGACACAATTGTAAGACACAGAATTTATAGCAAAAGTTTACAGTGTGATGTAACTGAAATTATACATTGAAAAATACCTTGATTGTTTGTTGAGTCTTTCATCTGTGTGAATATCATGATGGTTTCGCTTCTTTCATGTGTAAATCACAAATCCTTTTTTAAAAAGTTACATTCTCAGGTCAACTGTAACAATTAGTGTTAGCCAGATAGTACGTATTATCTGGCTAACACTAATTTAAAAAAAACATCAGTTAAAAACAAGTTTTGTGATTTACATTTGAAAGAAGTGAAACTGTCATGGTATTCGAACAGATGAAAGACTCAACAAACAATCAAGGTATTTTTCAATGTATAATTTCAGTTACATCACACTGTAAACTTTTGCTATAAATTCTGTGTCTTACAATTGTGTCCTCCACAACCACCTGATGAAGGAGCGGTGCTCCGAAAGCTAGTGCTTCCAATTAAACCTGTTGGACTATAACCTGGTGTTGTGTGATTTTTAATTTTCTAGGATCATTCTTAAATGGCATCAATGGTTTGGAAAGAATCAACTTATCAGGGATAGTCAGAATAGTTTTGTGCAGGGGAGGTCTTGACTTAAAACTTTGCTTGTGCGTTTTGAGGAAATGACATGATGATCGATGAGGGTTGGGCTTGTGAGTGTTGTCTACGTGGACTTTACTAAAGTATTTGACAAAGTCCCTCACAGTAGGCTGGTTCAGAAGATTAAGATGTGAGATGCACAGCAACTTGATAAGTTGGATACAAAATTAGCTTGATCATAGAAGACAGAAGATAGTTGTGGAGGAGTGCTTTTCTGACTAGAGGTCTGTGATGAGTAATGTTCTACAATGACCAAGATTGGGATCTCTTGTTTGTGATATCTATAAATGATTTGGATGAAAATGTACACGGTCTGATTAGTAAATTTGCAAATGACATGAAAATTGGAGGAGTTGTGGATAGTGAGGAAGGTTGTCAAAGGATACAGCAGGATGTAGATCAATTGGAAAGTTGGGTGGAGAAATGACAGATGGAGTTTAACCCAGATGAGCGTGAGGTGATGGATTTTGGGAGGTCATGCATGAGCAAAGTATACAGTAAATGGCAGGACCCTGAGGGGAGCATTGATATACAGAAGGATCATGGGTGCAAGTCCATAGCTCGCTGAAGGTAACAATATAAATCATAGCAAAGAAGGTGTATGGCGTGCCTTCCTTCATCAGTTAGTGCATAGAGTATAAAAGTCAGCAAGTCTCGTCACCTCTGTATAAAACTTTTTACACCACATTTGGATTGTGCGCGCAGTTCTGGTCACTGCGCTAGGAGGATAATGTGGAGGCTTTGGAGAGGGTGTAAAAGATATTTACCTTTGATTGGAGTTTATTAGCTACAAGGAGAGATTGGACAAACTTGGATTGTTTTCACTAAAGCTTTAGAGGCTGCAGGGGGAAGCATATAAAATTATGAGAGGCATTGACAGGGTGAATAGTCAGAGTTTTGTTTTGCCAAGGTGGAAATGCCAAAGACTAGGGGTATAGGTTTGTGGTGAGAGGGGAACCTTAAGGAGATGTGTGAGACAAGTTTTTTTTTAAACACAAAAGGCAGTCTGTATCTGGAGCATGCTGCCAGGGAAAGTTGTAGAAGCAAATAAGACAGCAACATTTAAGAGCCATTTAGACAGATAGATGGACAGGCGGGGAATAGAGGGATATGGACAATGTGCAAGCAGATGGGATTAGTTGAGAATGGCATCATGGTTGGAACAAACATGGTGGTCTGAAGGGTCTGTTCCTGTGCTGTGTTGTTCTATGATCACAAGTGGATTCCAAAACACGTCATGATTTCTGTGCTGGCAAATCTACACTGGACATGATTTTACCCATACACTAGCTAGGAGTGTAGGAATCAGGATATACTTCTATTAACCTTTTGTAGATCTCACTAAAATGTTCAACACAATCAGTGAGACAAGGGTCTACAAGCATTTGGGGAAAAGTTGTGTACTGAAGCTCTTCAACCTTGCTCCTTTTGAGATTTTTATGACCATTTAATGGCTGCACTTTGCCTTGCCCCATTTTGCAGGCTGATGTAAGGAGTTTAGCGGGAATGGTGTGGAGCCTGGCAATATCTGTATTACTCTGACTGAGCTATAGGCAAGAAATGTTTGTGCACCTCCTTCAAGATGCTTCATGGCAGAGAAATAGCCCAAAACTTGGATGATTTACAACCATGAAGAAAAGAAGCACAACATTGTTCATCTTTGCAATTTTTCCTGCATCACGGAGGAAGAAATTAGATTAGATTACTTACAGTGTGGAAACAGGCCCTTTGGCCCTACAAGTCCACACCGACCCGCTGAAGCGCTACCCACCCAGACCCATTCCCCTACATTTACCCCCTGCCCCTAACACTACGGGCAATTTAGCATGGCCAATTCACCGAACCTGCACATTTTTGGAGTGTGGGAGGAAACCGGAGCACCCGGAGGAAACCCACGCAGACACGGGGAGAATGTGCAAACTCCACACAGTCAGTCACCTGAGGTGGGAATTGAACCCAGGTCTCTGGCGCTGTGAGGCAGCAGTGCTAACCACTGTGCCACCGTACCACCCACAATTCACTGCTACAGTTCTCTCATTCTCTCAAACACCGAAGTGTGTTTACACTAATCACATGTAGTTCTTTGCTGGCTCATGCACATTTGCAAGATGCCACATACCCAATGATTTTCTGTGTGAGGTGATATCCAGAGCCAAACACCAGTAAAATGTATCAGCCGTTACACCAATGATGGTTGCAAACTTGATATGAGAGTCCTAAACACTGACCCTTGCCCTTGGGACATACTAGCTGATGAGAACAGGAAATGAGGATATCATCTCTGTGTCAGAATGATCAGAGGTTACAACAGATTGGCAATACGCACTCTCACCAAAAATAACCTGAAAATGACAGCTCATAACTAATTCATAAGTGACAAGTAGCAGAAATGAATCCCACTAATTGGCCTACAGCTACAGCAAAAAGCCACCAGATGAAGCCTCTCTCTCTATGGTCAACAGAGTTGATTTCCTGTATGCGCATTACATCAGCCGGAATGATACTGACCACGGAGCTGGGATATGGCTTTATTTTACAAGATCTCAAATCATTTCATTTCTTTTTACTTTTGAAATTGGAAATAATGTCACGCCTCTCGAACACTCCGGGGAGTGGTAACCAAACGAGATTTTTGGTTTCATTTGGTAATTTCGATGTGAAAACAGTGAGGGAGATCCAACAGTATTTGGAGAGCATCAGGTTCAACTCTCGTATGTGTTACGATAATTAACTTGCTGAGCAAAGGGTAAAATATCTATCCATTAAGTTAAAAGCACCATGTGGAAGGAAATAAAAATCTCTATTGCAAAGTGGAAGTTCCGCTTTGGTCTCTAGTATCCCATCCGTTGTTCATTGTTGAAGACATTGAAACTGGTCCAATTGTCTTTTTTTTAAAAAAGTTGAAAATCGATAACACTGAACGGAGAACAATTCATTAATACAAGTTCAGTCTCCACCTCAGTAGTAGAGCTACTCCTCGATTTCAGAACAGGTTAGGAACACGTCTCCGATGGGTCGGGTTCCCTGAGGACTGGAGAGCAGAACAGGAAGGTCTAAACCAAGCCACGGAGCGCCTTGTGTAGTATATGAAAATGAAAGCGGCTTTGACAGTATGCAACCAATACATAGCAGTTGCACACGGATGCTTAGTTGCTGATACTTGCCACCAACACGTATATCGTTGCTTTGATCCCATTTCTGAATCTTTTGGGATGAGGCCGGGCGGAAGTGGTGACTGTTTCAATGAGCGATTCATTAACATAATGGTCAGATGGAAACAGGCTGGACTCTAACTCCACTGGAGCAGGGTCCCCCAGTGACCGCATTGTATTGTCTAGCAATGCATTTACAATACAACGAGGGGCAATGCATTTACAATGTACATTGTAACTGATATACAAGACATTGTTTTCTCATACACATTTCTACCCAAGGTACTTTAAACAGCTTATTACAATCAAATATGTTGCTAGCCGTACAGAGATACAAACGCACCTTGCGCCTTTTGTATAGACGCGATCCCTCCAGTGAGAACAATGATCGACCAGACTGGAAAAGAAAGAGAGAACTCAATGTTTGTGTCAAGTGACGCAGCAGTTTGAACATCAAATGGAATCATATAACATCGGGATAAATTCAGCAGAGATTGGAATTTTAAAAAAAAATTAAAACAACTACTTTTATGAACATCTACATATATAACATGTACACAAGCTACTCCCATATAATTCTTCATAATTAAGCGGGAAAGCGAACATGCAGAGATTTGTTTTCTAGATACGTAACCAATTCATCTGCATCTCCCACGAAAGAAAACAGGCTTACAGGGGACCACATTTCGTCTCATTTCAAGTGTTCAGATTTTGCTGTCGTCAGGGAGGTTTTCGACATTCTTTAGCACCTGTGATGTCCTGGTGGGAAAGTCTCTAACCTCGGGGTGCTTTCAATGTTTGATGAAGATGGGAATGATTGTGGACGACTACAACACAAAGCGCAAACCGAGAGGAATGCAGATATGAATGAAATTCACTGAACATAATTCCTCAATATTCAAACCTTCGTGTCATTCAGGCTTTGGTGCGAGTTCTTTGCACTTTTGCAAGTTTAATATACGGTGAAGCTAAATATTCCCAAACCGTTTGAATTTACATGGTAAATGCAATTTTTATCGAGCCGATTCTCAACATCATATGTTTTCCCCCTCAAACCTCAGTGTAAGCCTTTTTCCAAAAACTAAGTATGATGTTCAATGTTTCAATTTGATGACTAGAATTTATAAGATTTATTTATACGCGTGCAAGTAATTTAACAGAATAACTGTTCGCCGGCATTAGTTACAAAGCAATAATGGAATTAACACGGGCCTCATCAGAAGTTCAAACAGTATTAACTATCTTGCTGCGCAGCAAGGGATTTAGGTCTGGAATCGGCTCATATTAATTATAGAAAATTAACATTTGCCGTTTTGTTTGGCTCAACTGCGTGAAACAAGTGTCATATTGGATACGGCTGAACATACCTTGTATGCAGATTACAGTCATTGCATGTTAAGTGACTATCACCAAAAGGAAATCGTGCCGTGCATATATTACTGAAAGAGATTGTGACAACTTTTCGAAATAAATTACATTTAGCCATATTGCCCCTTAAGAGAAGCCGATTGGTTTGTAAGGACGAGACTGACGCTAAAGGGAAAAGGGATAATGAAGACATTTTACTGAATGCATGTGTAGCAGAAACTACTCGGTCTTTCTTGTATTAACCGACTCAGATGCACCCGAAGTTTCCCAGTGCGCCAACGGAGAGGAAAGACTTCTTGGTCTGGTGCAAGCTCCCCAGCCACGGGGGGCGGGAGATCCCTGAGCAAGCTGGAGAACGGGGAAATCTCATTCTGTTTGTGCATGTTCAGATATGAAGTGGTGCTGCCCTGTCAATGTGTAAGTCAGCTAACAAAGCGCCTGTGCACTAATGCTTTGCACAAGCGAATTCCAAATGCTCGTTGCATTGTTTTTGGCACAGGATTCGAGGAAATATTTGGAAGGACAATTGACAATCCTTTTCTCAGATCAGTTTCATGTTTCACGTTTTACAATAATACTTTCCATTATTTCTGATGAATCGAATTCGGAGCAAGTATACGAGGTAATCCAATCAAATCCATTAGAAGCTTTCTATCAATTATTTGTACCGTGAAATCTTGAAGTACACGAACTGGCTTGTCATACAACGTTGAGGCGGCAAATTGAATCTGAATGAAAAAAAACTAGGCTTTGCACAATTTTCATCCAAGTGGACGAGAAATATCACCATATTTGCTGTTTCGTATTCAACATCATTCAACAATAAATTTAACTCAACATCGTCTGGCAACTGGGACATGGTGGTCCCATGCACGGGTCACGGTCAATGACCCTTCAGCGTCTCCGCCACTCATTAAAATCTGTCAGTTCAGAGCAAAATAAAACAACTTTCAGTAATGCGGTGACAAAAACATCAGGAGGTGAATTCAGCTCCTCGACATCGCATTTGCTTTCACTGGTGCATTTCAAAAACAGATGTGGTGAAATTCTAACCACACTGACAGGAATTTGGTGCCGTTAAGTGCTTGAATTGCGCTCGATGTCTGGACAATAAGTATTTGACGAGGAAACCCTGAAGCTGGGTAAAAACTCAGAGGGAGCTGCAAGAGGGAGCGGGTACGGGGTGGGGAAGAATGTGGTGGTTCAAGGTGCTCGGACAGAAGGAACTCACGGCACCACGTGGAGCTGGCACTTCAACACTCTCCCGTTAAACTACAACAATCTGGGCAGGATCACACCCTGACACCCACTACATCGAATCCATGGGCGGCGCGGTGGCACAGTGGTCAGCACTACTGCCTCACAGCGCCAGAGACCCCGGTTCAATTCCCGCCTCAGTCGACTGTGTGGAGTTTGCATGTTCTCCCCGTGAATTGGCCATGCTAAATTGCCCGCAGTGTTAGGTAAGGGGTAAATGTAGAGGAATGGGCGGGTCGGTGTGGACTTGTTGGGCCGAAGGGCCTGTTTCCACACTGTAATGTAATCTAATCTCCGCGCTATCCGGGGGCGAGGGAACCAATTGGTTTCCATCTCTCCTGGCGAGCAGATGCAAGAAGCCGCGGTTCAATTCTGTTTTCCTTTCGCACGGTTCCACACTGACCGTCCATTTAGACTCGATGGGAGCGAGACTTCTGCTCAGAATAAATGAGCAGCCCTTGCTCTAAACCCTTGCGCTCGATGTGTTCACGACGTTATTCTTGGCTGCATTAGCGGGGCTGTCTCCTTCCTGCAAACTTTTTGATGGCTTGACATGGATTCGAAGTGACTGGTCATTTAAAAACATTAGGTTACGAACACGACGGAACAGAAATACTCCAGTCCGTGTTACGACGTTATTTTAGCCTGTTGGAGAAGCCCTGGCAGACCGCCATTCCGCGAAGCCCCAAACCTCGAAAATATAAAAATAAAACTGGCATATTTTGAAGAACAATTCTTTTGGACAATAGGATTGGATGATTTACAAAGCAGAGATGCTTCCTCTAGATGGCGACGTTATTTTATATTTTTACTACAACTCACCTTTGAACATGAAGAAAAACTGTCTTTCCAGCACCATTCTCTCGGTGTCGATTTATCCGGAGTACCTCCTCTTGTATTGAGAGCAGTTAACAAAGCTGACCGTATCCAGACCAGCACAGATCACTCCGGAGCGGTTGTCAAGTAAATCAAGGAAACCACGCTTTTGGAATCAAGCGAACTGAGCCTGTATCCAGTAGCTTAATGCTCGATACCTATTTAGATTCATACATCAGGTCCATAATCCAATTTCCTGATATTCTAATTATATTCAGAAAGCAAATTATGCCTTTCCCCTACACCACAGACCCGTTTCTTCGGAGGCAAACTTTTCACACGAGGTTAATTCCATCCCTTTACTGGGTCTATCCCTTGGGCATTTCCTCCACAAATACCCTCAGTCCTCGAAGAATGTTCTGTGGCCGTAGGTCTTGGTTTAAATGACTTATCGATTGACAAACACTGAAGGAGGAATGCAGGAGTATCGCAGTAGTTTCAAAGCTGCCGAAATCCGTCAAAGGGTGCACAGCAGACAGGAAGGGACTGTCGTTGTTCCGAGGAGCAGAAAGAGCTACTCCAGCTCCCAGCTGGATTGAAGTACTGGGTAGCGAGTGAATGAAGCTCATGTTCCGATCTACGTGCGGCGCTTCAGTGAGCAGCTTGTACGCATGCACCCACTTCACAGAACCCACTAAGCTGCAGCCTGCTGTTTCCAATTCCACACACACACCTTCAGACACAACGGCAGTGTCCAAAGGCTAACCGTTAATGAAGCTTCTCTTTTTTAAAAAAAATAAGTTCACCATCACTTGACGGAGTTAGTATGCACAACACTATTTTAAATAGCCAGAAGATTTCGAACTCTTATCATTGGATAGTTATGGTAAAACAGATGAAAAGAGAAATTTAAATACACTTCAGATTTTTTTTGACAGGGTGGGTTTATACCATTTTGATCGTTTCAAGTAACTGCTCCCAGAACACACTTCAGGCAAAATATTCCTGCACGGAAAGATAGATTCCTGAAAAATGCAAGCTACTAGCTTTTCATTTATCGTCAAACGTTTACATCATTGGAATTTCGAAAATTTTCAAAATATTAACTAGGGCAATGCAATGCAACTGACAGCAATGTCTTCCGATCTGAAATGATCAGTTAACGTGAAAATACAGTAAAGGAAACGAGTTTCCAATCACATGGGCTGCTCTGTTTGTTGTTTTGCCTGAAATTCTATATTCAGTCTGAGAAAAATGCTCCTTCAACACGGATGCACAAAATTACTAGAGATCCATAGATGAGAAACATTGCGGGAAAAGGATGAGTGGACAAATCTATGTCGAATGGGTTTATCTCCAAACAGCACAAACCAGGGAAAGTATTATATACAAGGGTAATAATTATTTACAACGGTAATAATAATAGAATCTCTGCTTCCGAAAGAACAGTTTCCGAGTTTTACTCTGCCATAAGTTTAATGCATGGTGACATGACCAACAAAAATAGCCAATTATGATTTTCTATATAGCGTTTTCACGTAGAAAAAAAACTGTTTTGTAGAACGTTAAACTGGATATATTGCGTTAAGTAACTCACCTCTTGACCCAACCCTCCCAAAAACGTTTTGCACCAACTACAAGGAAGAAGTCATGGGTGTGGTCCATTACTGAAAACAATACCCGAGATTCGAAAAGTCAGCTTGCTCTCTCTCCACCGATGCTGTCTGACCCTCTGTGATTTCCAACATTTTATTTTGTTTTCAGTGTGGTGGAGTGCTCTCCACTTGGTCGAGTACAGCTCCAACACTGAATAAGTGGCACAAAACATCTTGTTTGATTTGCACCTCATCCAGCACTCTTTAATGCAGGGTACACCAGCTAACAGCAGCACTGCAACAGCAGGCTAGCATTCTATTTACAGGACTACCACTCAGGACAAAGGGAGAAGTGGGAACATTGCCAGCACCAAGTTCCCCTCATGTGACTCCAGATCCAGGCAAAGCGGCTGACACTAAAATAGCCGAGCAAGCCAGCAGCTATAATTAATTGCGACAAAGTTTGATTGAAGGCATTAAATCAAGCAGAATCCAACAAGACACCTGAAATTAACATGACACACACTGAGCCCTGTAACACTCTGAATAGTCCTTCTTAGTCTGGGGACTTGTGCCAAAATCTAAGCTATAATTTTATTTAAGACAACTCCACGAGTGTGACTGTGTCCCAGATACCGACATCACAGTTCCTAAATATGTGTTGACCCATTAGCAGGACAGAGCTAGCAGAGAGGCACAGCATATACAGTCAGGAGGATGTTACTTTGGGAATCTTCAGCATTACCTCTGAACCTCATGAAGTCTCATGGCAGGAAGCAAAATAAAATGGACATGGGAATCTTTGGCTGATTATTTACTACCATGCCTCCCCCCACCCCCGTAATGAATCAGTTCACCTCCATGTTTAACAACACTTGGAGGATGCATCAAGGCTGGCCAGGGCACAGAACATAATCTGGATAGGGATTTCAGTGTCTAGTGTCAAGAGTGGCTTGGTGGCACCACTGCTGATCGAGCTGGCTTAGTCCTAAAAGGACGTAGCTCCTAGACTAGTGTGGACGATGGCAAGGGAACCAATAAATTGGAAAAAAAACTTTACCTCAAACATCAATATTCCTACAGCAGACACATCACAAAAAACTGGACAAATATAACCTGTCCATTTAGCACTCTATCAATGCGCTTTCATATAATTCACAAAATGACAGGTGTTACTGACTGTGCTGCACAGTCAACAATAATACATTTATTTGTGGTTAGTTTGGGTTCCGCCAGGTACACTCAGCTCCTGGCCTTATTACAGTTTGGGTTGACGTACAGACAAAAGAGTTAAACTCAAGAGGATACGTGAAGGTGATAGCTCTTGAAATTGAGGCAGCATGTGACTGGGGAGCTCCATGAACTGGAGTTAACAGGAATTGGATAAAACCCTCCACTGGTTGGCGTCATACCCAGCACAAAGTAGGATGGCTGTAGTTCCTGAAGTTCAATTATCTCAGCCACAGGAGAATACAGCAAATGGTCCTCAGGGTAGATATACTCTAATCAAACTGTCCAGATATTTTGTTACACTCTTCTGGAGTTGGTGGGACTTGAACCTAGACCCCTACTTCCAAGGTAGGGTCATTACCACTCAGCGAAAAGAGCTCTGCTGTAGATATTTCTAACTAATCTGTTCAGTGATGCTATTACACACCTGCGGAGCAGACAGATGTTGAATCCGGGCCTCCTAGCTCAGAGATAGGGACACTACCACTGGGCCAGAAGAGAGATGTTCCCCAGGGTAGTGTCACAGGCATAACCATCGTCAGCTGCCTCATCAACAACCTTACATCCATGACAAAGTCAGTGGTGGGGATTTTTGTTAATGATTTCAAAATGTTCAACACTACTTGCAATTCCTCAAATAGTCTGTGTTTAAGCATAGCAATATTCTAGCTTTGGCTGATAAGTGACATTCATAGCATGCAAGGTCTGACCTACATGTGGCTCTAGACCCACAACAGTGTAGTTGATTCTCAACAAGGCAATTAAAGATGGGCAATAAATGCTGGCTTGGCTACAGATGTTCCATGCCCCATGAATGAATGAATGAATGAATGAAAAAAAAACCCACAAATGCCAGGCAATGATCATCAACTAGAACCAATCATTACCCTGACATTCAATGGCACTACCACCACTGGATCTCCACTATCAACATCCTGGAGGTTACTGTTGACTTGGGAATGAACTGGATGTGGCACATAAATACTGTCCTAAAGTTCAGGTCAGAGGTTGGGAATTCTGTAGCAATTAATTCACCTGCATCCTCAAAACATGTCCATCATTTACAAATCAGAGTGTCTGGAATACTCTGCACTTGCCTGAATGGATGCAGCTCCAAAAACACTTAAACCTGACACCATCCAGAAGAAAGCAACTCGCTTGATTTGTACCCGATCTAACATCTTCAATATTCACTCATTCCAACACCATTGCACAGTGATAGCAGCGTGAACAATATAAAAAATGCATTGCAATAACTCACCAAGGCTCGTTAGGCAGCACCTTCCAAACCAGTGAACCTGGAAGGACAAGAGCAGCAGATACATGGGAGAACCAGCACTATTAAGTTCCTCTCCAAGTTACATAATATTCTAGTGTGGAACTATATTGCCATACCTTCCCTGTTGCTGGGTTAAAATCTGTGAATTTACTTACCAGCAGCACCCATTTCTCATGGACTGCAATGGTTCAAGAACACACCTCATCACCACCTTTAGTTGGATAATTGAGTAGGGGCAATAAATACTGGTCCAGCCAGCATCACTCACATGCCTTGACTACATTTTAAACAAATCCTGAACTTCCTAAGAAAACTCTGGGAGCATATTTATGAGTAGTTGCAGATATCACAGGACGAGCTTCTCAAGGGTGGTTAGACTTAGGCAATAAATACTGGCCTTGTCAGTGACACTCATGTTCTATGAACGAATAAACAGAAATTGATACTGTCATGCAGGAGACAGAAGAACAAGTGACCAAAGTTAGGTGAATGAGATAGGTCATAAGTAGTATGTCGAAGGAGAATAATGTTTTAAGCAGAAAATTGCACTTCTTTAGGCTTAGGCATGATGTCCAATGATGGGACAAAAAGAAATCAGGGATGCACAAGAGGTCTGAATGAAGAAACACAGTTTTCTGGCAAGGTTGTAGGCTAGAAAGGAAAAAAAAGGGATTGGGAGGGGAGAGTCAATGGAAGGATTCCAACATATGGATGAGAATTTTATATTTAGATGGGAAGCACAGCTATAATTGAGTAGGGATGGATAAATGTTTTAGTAGAAAATGTACTGAGTTCAACATTGAGCTAAGTAACTTTGTTGATCAAACTGAACATCAAAGTTGTGAACAGTCCGTTTCCAACTTGCAAGTAGCCAGAGCACAAAACAATGGCTTCAGTCTTCCCAATGTGTGTCAACAAAATATCATTCTCATTGCCTACTTTATTTAAGCAAATCAACACCCTGAAGTTTTTAGAATATTTTTTTGAAGAACATACAAACACATCCTAAAATCATACTGCGTTAGCCAGTTATCACTCAGATCATCCAAATTCTGCTAAAAATAAAATTCTCAGCAATGCAGCTACATGTACATGCTGTGCACCTCGGTCTTGTCACAAACTAGGTTGCACTCTAGGAATTTAAATAGCAGAATTCCACAAACATTTGGTCTCATAACTGTGCTATCTCGCACCTAAAACAATACACCTAAAACAATGGTAGGTTAAAGCACAATTTGAAATGGAATATTTGTTTTAAATTAATAGAAACTCGAGACACCATAGTATGGTTCATTTTTACAAAATCAGAAATACTAAGCATATTTTCCCACAGAGACCATTTATTTTAGACATTTCACAGCTGATGAGCCACATTAATAACATCAGAAAGATTCACCATGTTTAGAAAACAAACTTTTGAAAACGCATGCAGTGACACAATGAAATACATAATTTATTTTTCAGTGTTTCTTAACTCCCCAAAATATACAGCTCAAGTTATTTTGCAATCACTACCCAAAAACCATAAATTGGACCTCTAAAGAAATCCAGGAAGCAGTTAGACTATGTACAATTCAACATTAAACAGTCATCTTTTTTGCTAGGAGTTATATTTCAGATCTAACACTTGGCATTTGTCTCTTAGAAACCACAGCATTTCACATGGCATCAAAATGAAATCTGTGTGCTTCTTGGCGTTTCTCTCGGTCATCTGCCTTCTGAAATAAAGAGTAAAAGGAACATTATTAGGAAAAAGTATGTTTATATTTGCAAGTGGGCAGCATGATATTGGCAGATCATTTTAGCCCAAATTATTCATTAATTTTAAATCTTTGAACTTCCTCTGTAAACATTTTACTAGGAGATAAAGTTGCTTTTGATCAAAAACATTTAGTCAGTCAAGTATAACAATAATTGTAAAATTATATGAACGAAAGATGACTTTCTGGCTTTGTTTTTCTAAGTCTGTATCATCCATATTAAGTTAAATAAAAACCTACATTTGCATCATCTCCTTTACACAGAATTTTCATTTAAAAAATGTTCCAAGATAATTCAATCATTACATTTACTTATCTACATTTGGAACGTTGATATAATGCACCCCAAGTCAGACAGAGTTGCACAGTAAGATATCCTCACCACCACAATACATTCACTCTAACATAATAATGGATTAGTAAGGGTCTTTTCACTTCCCTTTATTTTGAGATTGCAAAATAAAATTGCCATCTTAATGCCACTCAACTGAAAAATAGATTTGCTCTGAGCCTTCATGCCTACTGGAAACTGTATATTCAATCCGTATTATATAGGACCATTAAAGTTGACTTTAATAGTAGTCTATTATTACACTGTGCTAGGTGTGGAAGAAAAATGCTTTGCATATTTTACATCCTGATACTGAAGCTATAAGTCTGTTGAAAGCTTTGTGCTCAAAATAAGTATGGACTGTTTATAAAAATATGGTGTACTGCTGACAAAGAACCACAGTATTCAATAACACAGCTCTGGAACTGCTCCTTCAAAGAATGAACTAAAGGAATGATGCCTGGTTTGACATGGATATGCACACCTTCCAGAAGAGATCCATCCAAACTGGGCACAATAAGCTGGATCAGGAGGAAGTTGATTAAGCAGATAAAACAGATGCAGGAGTAGGTCAATTGGTCCTTTGAGCCTGCTCCGTCATTCAATATGATTATGGTTGATCACCCAAATAAGAACTCCTGTTTGCACTATTTCTGCATACTCTTTGATCCCATTAGCCACAAGAATGACAGCAAATTCCTTCTTAAAAATATTCAATGATTTGGCCTCAACTGTTTTCCATGGAAGAGAATTCCACAGGGTCACCAGTCTGGTGAAGAAATTTCACCTTATCTCATTCTTAAATTGCCTACCTTGTATCCTTGGGTTGTGACGCTGGACTCTTCAGATCTCAGGAGCATCTATTTTGTGTCTATCCTGACTGTCCTGTTCGAATTTCATAGTTTTCGACGAGATCCCTCCTAATTTTCCAAACTCCAATGAATTTAGTGTCAACTGATCCAGTCTCTCATCAAATGCCAGTCCTACCATCCCAGAAATCTGTCTGGTAAACCCTTACTGCATAGTCAGAACATTCTTCCTCAGATACAAAGCAAACCTGCACACAATACTCCAGGTGTGCTCTCATTAAGGCCCTTTACAATTGCAGCAAGACATCCCTTGCTCCTGTACTTAAATCCTCTTACTATGAAGGCCACATAATATTTACCTTCTTCATTGCCTGCTGCACTTGCATGCCTACTTTCAGAGACTGGATAACAATCACACTCAAGTCTTGTTGTACCTCCCCCTTTCTCAAACTATCACAATTCAGATAATAAACTGTCTTCTTGTTTTTGCTACCAAAGTGGATAACCTCATATTTATCAACATTCTATTTCATCTGCCATGCATTTGCCTACTTATTCAGCTTGTTCAAATCACATTGCAGAAGGCAGAAGGCACAGGTTGTATGGGAGGTTGTACTGTGAGGAGAATGCAGAAATACTTCAAACTTGGAGATATTACACTTAGCTTCCTTATTTAAATCATTGATATATTAAGATGACGTTTGCAAGCCATCCAAATTACCCCAAGTAATATTAGCCAACACGTTTGTTTACTAAGTACAGGGCCAAAGTACGTAAATGAGGAAATGTTTTCTATGAACCTGTCCCGTTTTGAATGAGAGCTCTTGCAAAGTCCTCAGACAACCCAACACCACTTTCTAACTTCACATCAAACCCATACTGTTATAGCTTCAGCTTCAAACTAGAACTTTTGCTGCATTTACATTTGTAAAGGTAAGTCAACAAAACAAACCTCCAATAAAGGTCACTGTTCAAAAATAGGAGGACTCTCAGATGAGACAGGCATGAAGAGATTTTCTTCTGACAGTGGCTGTGTCTTTGGAACTTGCTGCTTCCTCAAAAGGCAATGGAAGCAGATACTTGGAATATTTTTAAGGCAAAGGTAGATAGATTCTTGATAGAAATATGGTGACAGATTATTGGAAGTAGGTGAGAATATGGAATAATCAAATGAGCTACAATCTTATTAAATGGTGGCGGTAACTTGAGGGGACAAGTGGCCTATTTCTCTCCTGATTCTTATAAAATCTGACTGCATGAGCACTTGGTGTCACTGGAGCTATTCGTCAAATTTCAAATATCTTAAAAATATTGGCAACACAAACTAGTAGACAAATTGTAATAGAAAATTCAGGAAGATCTTAGAGCTAATCTTCCCTTGAAGTACGTTTGAAGAAATCATGGACCATGAGAAAATGCAATGAGTGAGTAAGATTTAAACAAAAGCTCTCACTCATGTTCAACATTTGTACTGTCCTTTTCTGATATTTCCTCTTTCTGTTTATTCATTCTCATAGGCATATAGTCAATCAGAAAACATGAAGTATATCACGTAGGTTTGAGTTACTTTTCAGTCAGCACCTGAACATATATTACCTCTTCAATCATGATAGAGGTTTCTCAAGTACCGTTAAGACTTATTGGGACTAAAATAAGCATTGCTTAACTTGACTAACGTAGCAGCAGAAATATGTCCACCAAATAGAATCGATTGACAGTTTCAGGAAGGGACTGAAGTTTGTATTGGTAGTCATGAAGGAATAAAACTCACTTGGTGGAGGTTTGGAACTCGGTGGCATGTTAACATTGCTAGCTGAATACAAACAGTTAGAAGGTTAGTGTGATGGTTATAGTTAATTTATAGTGGCCATAATCGAGCAGCATTCCTGGGAGTATTCATGTCTGTGCACTTCTGCATAGTTTATCAGGAATTTGTATGCCAGGCAGCAAATAAAAATGATCTTGGAGATTCTGTAGCTATACTATACTCTTGGATCTTTCAAAGTATTAGAGGTGTTGCTTAATTACATACTTCATGCTCATTAATGACTTTTAAACATTCATTCAGACATGTGATTTATAGATAATATTTTTAGTGTTTGGATTTCAAGATAGTGGCATATGGGTGTTGATTACATTTGTGAGTGTTCTTTTTTTTAAAAAAAACGTCAGAGTTCTACTTGAACAGTGACCTTATCCATTCGGTGTCAAACAGCAGGGTGAACACAAACTCCTGGAGTGTTAATGGAATAAAATGTTTTTATGGTTAACTTTTCATGACAGCTAGACTAAACATTGAAGGTTATTAACTTGCTTTCAATTCAAAATAATCAATGATTGATTTTAGTTTAGAAACCAAAGAGTGAAAGGTTTTGGGGTAGTTAGGAGGAAACCTGACTGGGCTCAGAAATAAGTTCAGTTTTCTCTCCTTACAGAAGTAGAGGTCAGCTCAGGAAAACAGTCACCTCAGAAGAAAAGTTTAGTTGTGAAATTTCCAATTCAAGAGAATTTGGTTAGAAACATGCAGGTTATTATAATTAGGAAAGCTTCAGAGTTCTCAGAGTTGTGGAAGAGATCATACAGATGTGCAGCACAGAAACACACCCTTCGGTCCAACTTGTCCACGCTGACATAGATATACTAAATAAATCTAGTTCCATTTGCCAGTATTTGGTCCATATCCCTCTAAAGGATTACTATTCATATACCTGTCCAGATACCTTTTAAATGTTGTAATTGTAGCCTCCTCCACCACTTCCTTTGGAAGCTTATTCCATACATGCTCCACCATGAAAATGTTGCCCCTCAGGTCTCTTTTAAATGTTTCCCCTCTCACCGTAAATTTATGCCCTCTAGTTTTGGCCTCCCTCACCATGGGGAATAAACCTTATCGAGATACCCTATCCATGCCCCTCATGATTTTATAAAAGGTCACCCCTCAGCCTTCAATGCTCAAGAGAAAATAGCCCCAGCTTACTTAGCCTTTCCCTATAGCTCAAACCCTCCAACCCTGGCAACTTGCTTTTAATCTTTTCTGAACCCTTTGAATTTTCACATCATTCTTCGAATAGGAGGGAGACCAGAATTGCATGCAGCATTCCAACATTGGCCTAACCAATGTCCTCTATGGCTGAAATATGACCTTCCAACTCCTACACTCAACGCACTGACTTATGGAGGCAAACATACCAAACGCCGCCTTACTATCCTATCTATCTGTGACTCCACTTTCAAGGAACTATGAACCTGCATTCCAAGGTCTCTTTGTTCAGCAACACTCCTCAAGACCTTACCATTAGATGTCTCACCTCATGTGTGTTCAAATTGTTTTTTTTCCAATGCAACTATCGTAGTCTGTGTTCTGTTCATGATAACATTAAATTACTTTATTTGAACTTTCTGAATTACATAATCTTTTGCTTACTTCTCAATCAAAGAGTTCCTTAAAATAGGTCCTGTGCCTGTAGGAATGTGCTGAATGTATGGAATCATTGTCTATCCCTCAAGAATGCACCATTGGAAAATCATGTACAACATATCCCTTCCTTTCTATCCTTGTGGGAAAGCTCTTTTCAAGGACTTTGTGATTCCCAAAGCAATCTTGTAAAACTTCAAACTACTAATTCCCATTTTTAGGATTCAGCCCTGCTCTCCTCCAAAAGTAGTCTCTTCAGTCTGTTATGGACTATGTCAAACGCCCTTCAAATATATCAAGGAGATAGCCTAGGCATGAACTTTTGTCTTATTTAAAGGCAAGTGTAAGGTGCTGTGTTCCAGATGTAATTTGGTTGGTCAAACAAATCTGCTTTAACCAAAACACACTTTTGCTTGTGTTTTAACTGGGTGTATGAAACAAAGAATTAGTGTAACTAACTCATTTGGAAAATGTATCAGACTAGTAGATTATTTAACTATTAACAGCAACTTATCCCATTAAAACACCTTTGGCATAGGTAAATTCAGTGAACTAAATTGTCGCACATGTGATGCTTCTCAAGTATTGGAGGAAAGAATATTAAGAAAACATTCTGGCAGACAAAGAACTTCAGCTTTTCTGCTATGGCCGAGCGATGTACAACAGCTTTCACAGCCAACTTCCAAACCCCTTCAACTGAAAGCTAAACTAAAACCCTGCATCTGTGGGAGCCTGACTCCACTTATTCATACTGCTTCCATTGTTCTAATTTTTTTTTAAACTGAAGGGCTCACAAGCTGTTTACTTTATTGACTTGGAGGAGACAGCTTGGTTGCCCTGGCTCAAAACAAAAACCCAGGACAAAATACACCTCTCAAAGCCACAATATCATCCCAAGTCTGTCTCACCAGGGAGAAAGCATCAGTGACTGTCAAGTGTTTCATCACTGTAGACAATACCTGGTCCTAAAACCTTTAATAATTTCCAATTGGGCATTTCAATAGTCCCTATTTGAGGGCGTCACTTTGTACTAATTTGTGCTTACTTAAGTTGTTATCAGTCACGCATGGGACATGGGTGTTGCTGGCTGTGCCAGTATTTATTCCCCATCTCTAGTTGCCCTGGACAAGGTGGTGGTGAGCTTGCCTTCTTGAACAGCTGAAGTCCACATGCTGGAAGTTGACCCACAGTGCCCTCAGGAAGGGAATTCCAGAATTTTGACCCAATGATGTTGAAGAAAGAGCAATACATTTCCAAGTCAGGATGGTGAGTAGCTTGGAGGGGAACTTGCAAGTGGAAGTGGCACCAATCAAACAGACTGCTTTTTTTTCCTGGATGGTAGCAAGCTTTTTGAGTGTTGTTAGAGCTGCACCCATCGAGGCAAGTGGGGAGTATTCCATCAAACTCCTGACTTGGGCCTTATAGATGGTGGACAACCTTCAGGCAGATCATGTTGGCAAATTTAGAAAAAAAAAAACTCAATTGTTTCTACAGTCCATAGCAAAGAAACTGTCAGGAGTCAGTTAAGTAAAACTATACGAATTTGACCAGAGGGTGGAGAGTGGTGTACTTTGTTTGGATTTGAATTTCTACAACTGATGTTGGGAAATAATTTGAAAACTTGAATAAATGTAAAATGCTGTGGGTGTTAGGGAGACCGGAAATAAAAACAGAAAGTGCCGGAGAAACTCAGCAAGTCTGGAAGCATTTGTGGAGACAGAAAGAAAGGGTGGAATTTTCTCAGCATCTGAGTTATTAGGGCTATAACAAGTTAGTTGTAAAATACTGCAAGATCAAAAAAATGAGATCCTTGATGTTGAGATAAAAAGTTAAATTCTACATCAAAGGTTTCAATGATAAGAAGAGAATCTCATTAGTGAGTGGGCTATTTGCATGTATTAACATTTCATTATTATATTCTCTTGCCTCATTTTTAGGCAATTTGTTATTCCTCTATATGGCAGAGAGATACTAAATGGTGGTAATTCACAACATGAACATCTGAGTGGATACCAAGCAGCTCCAGCATACTGCTTGCTCCAGTGGGCCTCCAGCTTGGCCATCATTTCCAAGTGCTGTAGGAAACATTCTGTGCACTGTGCCTACCCACACCCTTATTTCATGGAGGTTGGTAATGAACATACACCAGCTTCACCACATTATCATGGCATATCTTGGACTCACAGAGTACAGTTCTCCACTTCAGTACTACAACTTGGAGCACACCAACAACATGCAGTGTAAACTGCCGACAGATTCTTAAGTGTGCAGGAATGAACATGGATTGGAGCAATGTGCATCTCAGGGCTCTCAGCTTGCTCTCTTAGTGCTCGCTCCCTTGGTGCCTAAAGGTCACAGCCTATGCTGAAGATTTTTTGCACACTGCTGCTTCATTCAGAACTTAGATGTTCACAGTACTTCTGTCACCTTGCCTTTTGATGCAGACACAAAGCGCCAACATTCTGAAGATGCTGGTTCAATGTTATTTGTTTGTGTTGCAATTGCTGAGCAAAAGCATTACTGAGGAGCTGCTTTGTTTCTGATATTGACAACACAAGATGCGGACACAGAAGTTGTGGTTGTCTCTGTGGCACCTGCACTAAGATTGCCCACAGGATGAAAAACACATATATGTCTTAAAGCCAGGATCAGTATTAACCTACAGTGGATGTGATCCAGCCTTACAACATTTTTCAGGCATAGTTGTTTACATGAAGTGAAGGTGCAGGAGAGCCGTGGAATGCAGTGTAGATTACAGAAGGACAATGGTGCTCTACTCTGTTAGTGGTGGTCAGATAGCCACGTCATGATGTCCTGCAAGACGATGCCTTCTTCCACTGGAGCCACTGATGGCCATTAATCTATCCTCCACACTAGGTTTCCATGCAGGTCATGTTTGGGGATTCATTGCATTACACCACAGAGGTATGATGCACAATTGATGAGATTTATGGCAAAGAATTATATGTGGAAGTTTCTAGAGATCATGGAAAGAAACCCCATAAATGACAATTGCCTAATTTTGGGTAAATTTCAGTCTAGAGCTAGTCTTTGGAAGAAAAATAATATTGGACTCAAAATGTCACTTCTGTTTCTTTCTTCATAGATGCTGCTAGAGCTGCTGAGTTTCTACATGATTTTCTGTTTTTCTATTATATTGAGTTGAAAACACTATTTGCTGTTTTGCTTTTTTTCTAAACTGCATTCTATATTTAGATGGAATAAAATTTTAAAAAACATACAAACACCAAGATTCCATTCTGGGATCTGACTTGTCCAATAGTACCATCAGCTGAGATCATAACATGTGGTTTGTGAGTACTGTTGGCAATCCTAGCATGTTTTTCCATCACTGACAGGCCAAATGGTGAGGCCCCTTGAACCTCTGCAGCTCACGTGGTGCAGGTATTCCCACAGTGCTTTGAGGGATGGGGTTCCAGGATTTTGACCCAGTTTCAGTGCAAGAACTGTGACATATATGGTTTGTGACCTGCAGATGGTGATATTTCCATGTATCTACTGCTCTTCTTCCAGATGTTAAAGGTTGGGTGTTTGGCAGGTGTTGTTGAATCAGCTCTGGCAAATTGCTACAGTACATCTTGCAGAGAAGTTGTTTACAGGATAGATTCTAGGAAATGGCACAACTTTGTTACTGCTTCACTGGACATAAAATTGCCGAAGAATGGATACAGGCAGTTGATGTCTCATTCAGGAAAACATGTATACCATGCCTTTTTTTTCTGCCTTCAAGTAAACACATAGAACAGTACTTAGTGGAACACCTGTTTTAAAAGTCTCATTTGTAGCATTCTAAAAGCCAACAATACAGCTTTAACAACTCACATCCAGAATAGCTCCAAACAATCTTTCCTCATTACCCATTTCGTATATGCAAGCCAAACTCACAAAATGAGAAAGCCCTTTAGGCTGGCTGGAAGGTTAAGCATTGTCTCATTTAAGTGATAAAGGGAAAATATAGATTATTGACCAACTTGCCAGATCAAACTTTGCTGTTGGGATCAAACATCCCACCAATCAGAAATGTTTTCTGGCAGTTCAAAACCAATGCATCATTATAGTATTGTTTTTAAGTGACTGCACTGAAAAGAAGCAAAACTGAAATAGTCGAAAACATGACGCACATAAACTGATATTTAGTAAGCCAATTAACAGGAGTCATTGAATAAATTTGTTTGCAAATATGGGCTGTTAGTTAAGTGAATAAAGGCCACTGGTTTTAATAATATTCATCTGCCTTGTTTGTGAAGAGATGTTTTTTAAATGCTCTGAAGAACTCTGCTTCTACAAGGAATATGCAGTCTATTATCACTGCATTGTGTGCAAGAGCAGATTACATAATCAGACTAGCAACAAACCATATTCTAGCATTTGGAAAGTAAATTGTTTTTTTTCTCCTAAGATTTGAAATGGGCAGTGATTTTTCAGTACCCAGTTTCAAGTAGTCACTCAAATGTGCCTAAATAGTGATCATCTTCAGTCTTTTTGATCAATTCTGTACTCAGCCAATATGGGATATGAGCCAATATCTCTAGATTGTAATCAGAGCAGAAACTTTGGCAGGATTGAATTTAGGATTTAAAAGAACTGCACAAACAATCAGATATTTAACTGAGCAGGTTTAGCTACTCAATCACGAGTGTATAGCAATCCTGTGTATCTTTGTGATCAAGGTAAGCTTTTAGTTATGTATATGATTATGCACAAATATCAAAGTCATTAAGGGAATAGTAATTTAATTGTTGTGGTATTGGACTATTGAGCAAGAGATCATATAGTCAAGCTTTACTATAGCACATTTATGAAATCTGATTCAATAAATTTGACAATACATCGACCACAATCGTAAAACCTAATGGTTTCTACCCAGTCTATCCACCCATAACGTGATCAACTCTACTGGCTCTACTATCTACCTTCTCTGGGTAACTATAACTGGGAAATACAGGTGCTGGGGTCCACATATTTGGTACATATTTCCAAAAACTGCATCCTCACTGTAAATGGGTTTCCACTAACTCAAGTGTATGATAAAAACAAAGCAATTGAGAATAAAGCAAACTTTACAAAATATATACAAACATATTTTCTTCAGTTAGTTAGAAGCCTAATCACTTGTACAGCTTTCATCTGGTCTTATTCATTTAATGTGGTGCTTGCACAAAATCTGAATGCCTTGGTCACAAAATCTGAATGTCCTGGGCTTTGCTACAGAGTTCCCAGAATCTTTCTTTATGTGGTGGGGTGAAATGTGCTAGTTGGTATAGTGTGCTACTTGCCAACCTGACAGTACAGTCTGTTCTGATATAACAGAGTAGTTCCATTCCTGTGCCATCGCACATTCCAAGAAAAGCGCTTAACAGCAGCACCATTTAAACCAATGGGACAGAAATCATGTTATAACCAATACAAGTAAGGAAAGTTTGCATTCTACAAATAAAGGTCTAAATTCTTTAATCGCGTTATAGCCAATTCACATTGAAGAAATGCACGTTACAGCAGAATGACTGGAATTGATCAGTAACCATTTCAGATGTTTATCATTAACCATATCTGCAGCATTGACAGAGCTAATCTTTATTTTACTAACAGCTCCCCTGTTGCAATTAAAAGTCAAGTAGTGATGGTTACACATAAGTACTACTTGTCATTTAGGTTTCTGGCTGACTTAAGAGTAGTAGACACTGCCACATGGACTTGTACAAGTAACTAATGCTTTAATTGCCAATCTCAATGTTTTTTTCAGTCGCTACTGGAAGCCCATTTTTCAAACTGGAGTAATTATCCAATATGGCCCTTTCACACTGCTGTGACATCAACAGACTATAAAGGGCTTAAACATGTATATGTGCGAGAATGCCGTACATTTTGTGTGCAGTGACATCAGCCATGATTTTATTGCATGGTGGAGCAGACTTGAGGAGCCAAAAGTCCACTTATTCTTCTATTTCAAATGTTTGTTTGTATACAATTTGCTCTATATTCATTACTTACATGCAGAAAACCTTTAAGTAATATAAAACCCTAGAATGATACAGCAAAGGAGGCAGCTTATATGATAATTCTTTTGATAGAATTGTCTCATTAGTTGCATTATCCTGCTCTTTCTCCTCCATCCTGTTGCTTTATCCCCCTTCAAATATTTATCAAATTTCCTTTTGAAAATTAAAATTTATTCATTTTATATCATCCTTTCAGACAATGCAGTCCAGATCATAATTCAACATTCAAAGCTATCTCCAGTACTCTCATTATGTTTTTCAATGCTTCTATCAAATTTTGTCTTAAGCTTTTCTGTTCCAAGGAAAACAATCCCAATTTCTCCAGCCTCTCAGTCTTGATACCATTGTAGTAAATGTGTTTATTTAAAGCACAGACATCCTTCAAAAGATTTATGCACATATATCCTAAGGTCCATTTTATTCTGCATGCCCTGTAAAATAGTTTAATTTTGATTCAATTCCCTTTAACAAAATATTAAACATTTATAGACCTATAGTTATGTTTAAACAAACCTTTATAAAGTTACAGCAGAAAGATCTTTGCAAGACTTTAATCAAATGTTGAGCTTGTATCTTAAACATTCAAAGGAATCTCTCTAAATCTGTGGGTGTTCTTAGTGCAGGAGTTTTACCTGACTTCCTCGCATTAAGCACAGCTATTTCATACTGTTGCAGTTTTAAAAGGATGCTTAATCAGTAACAAAAGTAAAATGATTGACCCTGCATGTCACCCTTATTCTTCAAAAGAACTGCTCCACATGATAAGGATCCTTGCTTCCTGCCTGCCTCTAGGAATCTGTTCTAAATGGTGAATCAAACTATTAACGTGTACTATTGCAGTTTCGGTTTCTTCTGTGAAGCCTGAATAGGTCAATTTGGGGATAGCCTTTTACATTTAGCACAAAATCATAGTTCTGTGGATGCCATCCCAATATTGTGATATCAAAAACATTTATAGTTATAGTCTTTACTGGCATTGTGGACTTATACCTATGTTTTACAGCAAATTTTTGGCTTGTGGAATAAAGGAATTCCAACAGACTAAGGTAAATTTACTGTCTTGCACTTAATAACAACCTAAGCTGTGTATTGAATTTAGACAGCCAATTTAGTTCAGAAAAATGACTGAAGGATGTTCACAGAGGGACAATACAAAATGGATGAAATATTAAAAGGGTCACCAAAAGCTTAGTTGAAGAAGTGTGTATTATGGACAGATTAAGAAAGGAGAGATGATAGTATTTAGGGAAGCTTTTCTCGAGTATAGGGCTACCAGCCAAAGCATAACAACCAATAATGTGGTGAAATAAGACTGGGATGCACCGGTAACCAGAGTCGGGGAAAATGATTTTATAGCAGGATAAAAGGCATAAAGGAGTTTTAGTGACAGATAGAGTGCGGTAGGAGAAGAGAAGGGCATTGTTAGAGGTGTCAAGTAGTTAGTATTTATGGCGGGGAGAATAATGGGTCAGAAAATCATTTTAATTGTTGGGTGGTCAATCAGGGTCAGCCTGAGTCAATGCCCAGAAAAAAAAAAGCTGGTATATAACCTGAATAATGGCACTTAAAGTAACTATGGGTCACAAGGCTCTAAACCTTACTGTTGGACCATGCTTCCTTTTTATGCAGCTTCAGTAAATTTGCTATAATGGATAATCATACTATTTAACTTACAAATTTTTCTAAGAAATAGTGCTGCACAGCACAACAGAAGTAATCAATTAGTAATCCTGTGCTGTTAAATACTGAAAACATCAACAGAAATTAAGGTAAATGAACATAACAATTGATTTGACCATGACAGAATCTACTGATTAGTCATAAATGTGACAGCTTGCAGACCTCAGAACTAATAACTGATGTATAAAACACCAATCTGTACATTAGATGTAAACATCAACTGAAATTTCAAAAGTACCTTCTCCTGCCAGTGTAAAATGCCGATTATAGCCAAAATGAAAACACAGACTCCAATTAAGGCTATAGCTGTAAGTAATACAATATTACTGGGCGTCAAATATAACTTGGCACTCCAGCTGTGAAAAGAAAAGAAAATGAAGTTAGTGTTTCAATTGAAACAATATCATTTTTAAAAGAAAAAAAAATTGGTGCCCACTTAAATTTTGTTGGTATTTGCTTCTTTTCTGTTTTGCAACTTGTTCCAAATTATGACACTTCTGAAAGCATAAAAAATACATCCAAGGCTGTTTCCAGTGTGCTTATTTGCACCAAGTCCTCCTTAAACATTACCCTTTTGCTCAATGACCTATAATGGCTCCAGGTTAAGCAGTGTCTTGATTCTGAATTTCTCTCCTTTTCAAATCCTTTCTTGACTTCAAGCTCCACAAACAATCAAGACATCTGTGCCCCATTAACTCTGCCCTCTTCAACATCCTATTAGTAATCTCCTCACAAATGGTGGAGATGTCCTAAAAGTTTCACACTCTCTACCTCCTTTTTCTCCTTGAAAGATGCATGTAAAAAAAGTTTTTTAAAAAAAACGAACTTGGAGCATCTGCCCTAATATAACCTGGCTTGGAAACAAATTTTGCTTTATAATCACTTTTGTAAAACACCGTGGGATTTTTTATTAGTTAAGGAGACACAAATATGAGGTTGACAAGACTGAAGTTCCTCATCTTGTTTAGCATCAGAATAAACTTGTTTTGCTGAGTTTCTAAGTGTTATAAAGTGGAGGTTGACATACCCTCTCTGAGAACTAAATCACCCAAAGGGAAATGCCTCGCCCTATCTGTTAAAAGGGTTGTGAGAAGGAGTGTAATCCATTTTTTCAGATTAATTCCCTACAGTGCAGAAACAGGCCCTTCGACCCAACAAGTCCACACCGACCCTCTGAAGAGTAAGCCATCCAGACCCATTCCCCTACTCATGCACCTATCACTATGGACAATTTAACTTGACTTGGGCCAATCCACCCAACCTGCACATTTTTGGATTGTGGGAGGAAACCCACGCAGACAGTCGCGCGAGGCTGGAATTGAAGCCAGGTTCCTAGTGCTGAGAGGCAGCAATGCTAACCACTGAGACACCGTGCTGCCCTAGTTAAGTAAAAGAAATTCCTGACACTCACTTTACAATCTACAAATAACAATTCATTTATCTAACTGTAACAGTGGACAAACTAACTGAATTATTAACAGACCGAGCAATTCCCCCAACTGCTAAATGTTCCTGAATAACACAAGAGTCTAAATGTATGCTGTTCCTATAAATACTAGCCCCACTTATACCCCAAAACAACAAATTTAGTCTCTTGAAATTACTGCCAGGTTCTGAGTCTTCTGGAACTTGGTGTGTCTTCTCTGCTGATCCTTCTTTCAGGAATGTTTTCGCTGCAGATTCTTGTGTCAGGAATTTAGATGGTGTGCCGTGGTACTCTGGTAAACAGATGGTGCTTTCTCTAAAAGCTGAAAGCTGTTATCTCAGCAGATGGCAGTTTGCTCTAACGAGTTTTTAACTGCCCCCTTCTTTTATAACCTCGATGACCAATCAATATTTTTACAATCGCGTTGGTCCTAGGTTGTCAAAATCATCAGATTTAAATTTGATAGATTTTTGGTATCTAAGGGCCTGGTTTAAATTGATTGGCGAAATTTAAAACTTGTTGTCTTGGGAAAAGGGCTGCTTGGTCTACTAACCGTACAGCCTTTTAATACAAGTGTTTAAATTTGGGTGCTCTCTGTGCACCTGCAAACCCCAAGCTGCTCACAGACCTACATTTTTTAAAAATCCAAACACAGAAAAAACACTACCTTTTAAAGAGACCACACAATGCTTTCCTCATTTTACAGTTTTACAAACACCAACTTTGCAACATGAAGGATCTGACATACTTGGCATTTTTCATGTGCCTAGAACACGACATGATATTCAAGCTGAAGCCGAGTCAATAATTTGTTAAGGATTAGCATAACTAATTCAGGAAGTCAATCAAGTTAAGGACACTTAACTGAAAGTACAAAGCTCCTCTTTCTTTTCTTAAAGGTACAGAATGATGAGGAAGTGCAGTACCATGGGTGCTAACTGAACTTTACTATCTTTCCTAAATGGCCTTCTTCATTTGTTAGCAGAACATCCATTAACTAACCACATGACCATTGAAGGTTATTATAACATTTCAGGATGAGTCTCTGGATTGCAGTCAGCAACATGATAATGGTTTTTATACTCTGTAATTATCCAACAATAATACCAACACTGCTTCCGCCACTGCTTTTTGAGATCATTTAACTCAGCACAAATCTGCAGCCGAAGCCACAAATTGCCAGACATGCATATCTCAGCATCATAGCCTGCATTGTATTTATGCACTAAGTGCTCTGTTATTTTATCCTAATCTCATTTTTCCTAGCTTTGATAAGTCACTTCAAGGGACAGAAACAATTTAGTAGATTTGGAAGGTAGATGTTTTAGAACATAGAAGAGTACAGCCCAGAACAGCCTTTTGGCTCAAGATGTTGTGCTGAACATGATGCCATATTAAACTAGTACCTTCTGCCCATCGATGGTCCATATCCCTACATTCCTTAGTTATTCATGTACTTAAGTAAAAGCCCCTTAAACACCTCTATTGTATCTGCCTCCACTACCACTCCTGGCAGCGCTTTCCAGGCACCTAACACTGTGTTAAAAACCTGCCCCTCACATCTCTTTTGAATGCCCCCTCCCCCCCACCTTACCTTAAATGCATGCTAGTATTAGATACTAGTATTAGGCATTTCAACTTTGGGAAAAAGATTCTGACTGTCAACCCTATTTTTGCCTGTCATAATTCCATACACTTCTATCAAGTCATCCCTCAGCCTCCGCTGCTCCAGAGAAAACAACTCTAGTTCATCCAGCCTCTCCTTATAGCTCAAATCCTCTAATCTAGGCATCACCCTGGTAAGCCTCTTCAGTACCCTCTCCAAAGCATCCACATCCTTCCTGTAACGTGGCGACCAGAACTGAACACAATACTGTAAGTGCAGACTAACCAAAGTTCTGTAAACCTGCAACATCACTTCCTGACTCTTGTATTCAATGCCTTAACTAATAAAAGGCAAGCATGGCATATGCTTCCTTGTGGGCACTTTCAGGATTCTGTGGATCTGCAAATTTTATGAAAATTGAAAATGGTAAAATATTTTTTGAAAATGTCATGATAATAATTTCAGAGTTCTTAAAAATGGGAAGTCAGTTGGTAAGGATGTTAAAAACCCACACAAGAACCTTAGATTATATGAGTAGAAATGCAGAATACAAAAGCAAAATGAGCTCATTGAACCTTTACAAATTAGCTATTTTAAGGAGGCCAAACTTATATTTTATGGATCTTGACTACTGTTTTCTTAGTGCTTTATTCATTACTGGTTTCTTCAACATTTTTATTTGCCAGGCCTGAGGGAGTGGCATTTGGGAGCTTAAAAGGGGGCATTGGTGGAGAGGAAGAGGAGGAGCCTCCATAGGAGCCAAATCTTGTGGAGATGTGTCTATTGTGAAAAGGAGGCACCCTCCCTATTTCCTGCCTAAGGTTAGAGTAGGATAATATTCTGGGTCCTTCCACTGCTCTTCAACCCCAAAAATTGAGGGTGCACCTGCAATTCGTCATTAATTGTCTCTTAATGGTCCTACTCGGGTTAAGGATGGATAGCTGGCCTAATACATTGCAGTATCGAATTACAGCTGTCCAGGGTTGTTGGGCCAGGTGGTAGCTCACTTGGGGAATTTAACAGGCTCTCTGACTCCAAAGTCACCAGCAGGGGAGCATAAGAACCCATCTTCTGATTGTTAGTACACTAATGTGCAAACCAGAGAATTGAAACAGTGCAGCGCCCATCTATAAAAAGGTCTGGGACCTACATGAGCAGCAGAAGCATCCTTACTGGGGAATACAAAGCCTAAACCAGGAAGTTGGGAGTTAGAACATTTAGCTTCAATGAAATAAAGAGAGGAAAATTTGATATTTTAAACTCTCACAATTTCAAAGAAACAAAGCAAAAGATGATTCATTTTATTCAAACCTCCAACAAATCTGAAGACGATACCTATAAATCAGCATGAGAAAAGTTGGTTGGCAGTAATTACCAACTTTGATGTTGCGATTAGAAAAAACATTTGCTCTTGAATGGGTCAGTCAACCATTTTAGATATTCTCAAACAAACTATTTGGATATGTTATGACACACCTCTGGAACAGGTGGGGTTAAAATCCAGACTGTATGGATCAAAGGTCGGGACACAAAGCTACGTAATGGATAAACATTGCAACATTATGCCATTCACATATTTAAATGCTGAGTCATGGCGTGCTATCAGCATACTGCAGCTTCTGGAGGAGCAAAGAAATTTGGATAGGAGTTTCCTAATTTCTGCATTTAATATTGCATCTAACTGCACAATTCTATTGCCAGAAGTTATCTTTAACATCACTGTGAGTGCACTTACACCACAATGACTACAGGGCCTCAAAAAGGCAAGTCACCACCAACTTTTAATTAGGGTGTTAGTTCGTGCTGCACAATAATCACTGGCCTAGCCTGTGATTCCCAAAGCCCAAAAAAAGCCAAATTCTTAAGAATGACAAGTGTTGATAGTCATACTGTTATGCTATACTGCAAAATTCAAGCTGTATTTAGTTTGAAAAGCAATAGTTTCAGAAATGATCAGCTTGAAAACATAGCAACTTCATGGACAAAAGAATGTTAAAACCCAATGTGCACAAACAAGTCTAACAGAATGCTAGTGAGAGATTCTTTGTTTAAGCAAAATCTGGTCCAAAATAAACTTACTTTCTAGCATTTTAAAATCGGAATACAGCATATTATGTTTGGGTATATCGAGAATAAATCACATTGAACCCAGAGCTGCAGGTTCACTTGACATTATTTCCTACCCAAAATGAAATAGTGGGCTTGGCTAACATGTGCACTCTTGGGAAGCTTTTGAAATCATAATGCCAGTTGTACATAAAACTAAGAGGGATACACCTCTTAGTTTAGAGAGGTCTATACCCAAAAAAGATTGCTAAATTAGACAAATGTAATAGTCTAAAATTACTATGCCAGATAGCAAGTCACTCATTTGTGAGGAAATTCAAGTGTTCTTCAAAATATTCCTTATATTAAAACTGATCCATATCATTTAGAATTGAGTAATTGCAGAGTGAACCTTGGCTAACATACAGAGTTATTGGGAGGATTAGTCTGACTTTCTAAGCTACCAGGAACAAAAGCTGACTGACAATTTTCAAAATACTTGTGCTAAATGTTTTTCAGAGACTTTACAGAGATATAAAAATGTAAATATTACCTTTTTGGTGAGTTATGAGGATATGGAATGACTATAAGTTGAGAATTTGGAATAATAGCTGTCCATTCTTGTTTTCTTATAGACTAACAGGGAAATAAGATAGAAAGTAATTAGTAAGGAAAGTTTTTTTTGTCTAAAGATGTACCGTTCATTCAAACAGAGAACATTTAAAAGCACATCTTCTAGTTACACAGCATTCCTTTCATGTATCGTATTCAGATACAACTTTATAATATTTGTAAAAATAAACCAGTAAAGCCAACATTGCACACACTCAAAGTTCCCAGGAATTTGCTGTGTCAAAACAATTACATTCAGCCTGCAGGCCAAAGTCAAATGATGGGTACTTGGGAAGGATTGGATGAAGAAGATACTAACAAAAATTATAAGAAAAATACTCAAAGGAAAAAGGTATATCAATTATTTACTTTTCTATTTTCTTATTGATTACCAGAAACTAAAAAGGAAAATACTTAAATGATTTAATTTTTCTTGTAAAAAGGTGACTCCCAATTTGAGCACCACTATTGCTTCAATGCACAGACAAAAATCCACATATTTGTGAAAAACACTGGTTCGCGTGAGAATCACAAAATCACAGAATTGTTACAGTGCAATTCAGTCTGTATCTCTGTGCTGTCTTCGTGACTATACAATTCACATTCTACCATTCCTCTTTCTGTCTGTAACCATATATATTTTTCCTTTACAGAATTGGCAAGGGCTTGAGAATGTAATGAACATAAATAATCAATTTTCTCAATCAAGAATGATGGATGATGGAAAGGAATCTTAAAAACATGTATGACAAGGCTTTAAAATTTATCTACGTAAAAATCTATACAACAAAGCCTTTTATTCCCTTTTACAAGGCTACTAATGGTCACACTACCAGCTCTGCCAGAGTAGTAATAATTCAGTATTGTCAATCATGTGTGGAGACTACAGTTCTTTGGGTGACTCAAATTGATTTCACCCTCTATGTTCTGTAGAGGAAACAGTCCTACTTTTATCAGAGATTTTGTTACAGTTGTAATTATGTATTTTATTTGTTGTAGGTGTTTATATTTTGTAGGTGTATAAGGAGATTTTGTTCATTGCTCATTCGCAGCTTTGTAATGTCAACAGTGTTTCTAAATCTAGCATTAAGAATAAATGCTAAATTACGAATAAATTCTTAAAAATTAAGAGTAAGATTCTTAATTAGGATATTAAGAATATCCAAAACCATTAGGACAAATTTGAAGTGCACACTGACCATCAAATAAATAGGAACATATTACCATATAATGATGGAGAGACAGAAGCTCCTAACTTCATGCCATAATTGTTGGGTTACTACCTTTTCTCCTTGAGGTCGAGGAATGCCAACATAGAGATGGTCGAGAAAGTTTGCACTACGTCCTAGGCCAAGGACTACATAGGGCAGCTGTAGTGCAAAATGTGCTGATTGGCTGAGTTGTCCAGCTGAAAATAGACCAGAATAATCAAGAAAATTCAAATGCAACAAGACATGGACTGTTCATTGAAATGAAGTTTCAAACTATGTGATTCAATTTCATATTACTTCATATTCTCTTAACACAAAGGTTTTTTTTTTAAATCACATCTCATTTCTAAATGGAGTTTTCCCTTTATTTCTTGCTCTGGCATACTTTGCAACTGGGAAATGTTGCATGGTCAGAAAAGTAAAAAAGGAAAATTGCAATTAAATAAGAGAATGTAAGCAGTTAAAATAACTTTTCATGATAACTCAGCACCACTTCGCAGTATAGGCAGAATTTGGTGCAGAACAGTGGCAAAAGTGGACATACTGGCTAATTTTCTTGTTATTGGCAGAGCCCTTGGATCTATTTTATGCTTTTTTTCCTAAACAATCTCGATCAGTTTAAAATCTTAGCACATGACAAATCACATACATTGATGCTGACAGGATAAGCAACCCAATGCATCAGAGATGATACACGTTCCCTGCTCAGGACCACAGCATGTGCATTACTAGTGGTTACATGGTTTGAAAGAAGCTAATACCATCATCGGTCATGCACAAAATGCTTTAGTTTTATTACACTCAGGTCCTGCACAAAATACATGTAAATATACTGAAAATACAAGTTGGATTTTCGTGTAGAAATACTGATGAGACTAAGTGTTCAGTGTTGTCAAAGTGTCAGTTACAGAACAATTTCTGGTAACCGCACAGGCATAGCTAAAGGAGAAAAATCAGGAAAACCGCTGTCCAAGTTGTCTTACCTCTCTAGAACCCTTGGTCTGACAACATTTCACTGAGAGACTGACATTGAAATACATAGTATCACAACTTCATGGATTTCTAAGGTGAGATATATTTACGAACCTCACCAAAAATGTTAGGATTTGGCCACTGCAGAGTAAGTACATTTTTAGTCAATAGTTATCACATCATTATTGTCCAAATGTTTCCCTGGTACAGAAAAATAACACTGACAGTCTCATTACTTCATTATCTTAACGATTGCTGGAGATTAAAAATGACAAAAAATTAATTTCGCTTTTTTAATACCTCGCAATGCTTAATTCCATTTTCTTTCCTCCACTTTATCTCATTTTCTGTATCCAATTTAGAAATTAATTAAACATTCTACTTGATCTCTTCGATTTCATATTTTACTACGCATTTGCAATTCTTCAATCTGATTGGATAAAATGACACAAATGTTCCCATGTCTCCTGCAAAAAGTACTCTTACACTTTGTTGGTCAATAATGAGCTCCATTGTAAAATTCATGGGAAGTCTGCGGCCAGGTACAAGAGTATGTACATGTGACAGCATCCATTTGTTGCAGACAACAAAATCCAATCTATTGTTTAGCAAATCGAAGGTTAATTACTTTATCTGGTCGGCATGGACGGGGTGGATCGAAGGGTCTGTTTCCATGCTGTACATCTCTATGACTCTATTTATTTCCTTAAATTTAGAAATAATTCAAAACTGAATGAACTTTGTGGTTTCAAATTCCATATGTTTACATAGCAAGTAGAAGATCCTATTTTCTTTGAAAAACATTTTTCACTGTATGATTCTCTGTGTGTGTTTATAATGTTCGACAAGGGCAGTGCCATTAGCACATAATGCACAGTACTCATGCAGCCATTATGAACTCTCTTTTCTTAAATCAACCTAACTGAATGCGTTAACAAGGTCTTTTGGTACTGCCGATCCTGACTGATCTGCAACCCTTCTTGCTATTCCACTCAAAACAAGTTCCTACTCATCCAATCTTCACCTTAACCCAACTCCAGCTCTGCTTATTGAATTGTTTTGTCCATGCTTATCTTGGAACGCTTCAAATCAATGTGTTTGGATAATGTTTTCAATTATTTCGCTTATGGTACATTTTCCATTTATAAACCATATTGCAACATTTTCCAAACTTGCCTCAAGTAGACATAAGGTGCAAATTGTGGTATTTACCTCTACTGAGCAGAACAAAATCAAAGCAGGGCTAGGTGGACCCAAGAACTTGCATGAAACTCTTACCATATTAATAGGTAAATTCTTTACATTTGAATTTTATGATCCTTAATGCAATAAAGTAAAATTATTTGCAATTATTGTGATAAGATTAAATGCTGAACAAATTGAAAAAAGATGAAAAGGACAAAGCCAAGGATATATTTTAAGCAATGTTGCCTGAGAAAATATTTTCGACAAACAAGGATATGGTCATTAAGGGATTATCCTCGACATGTCTGTAGCAACTACTCACATATAAATAAAGAAGGGAGCTTGCTGTACCAAAATACTGCAGTCTTCCCAATGGTGAATGAACAAGACCCAAAGATTTTGAGAAAAAATAGAATTATACCAGATTCAGCTAAATTAAACTATTCACTGACACAAAATGCACAATAGACCATCTCAGCAATTTTTAAAATGGCAGTCCTTATGTAAACAAAAGAAAAAATCAGTCTGGTATCATGCAATGTTTTAATTGAACTCCATGTAGTAATATTGCAATAAACAACAAGAGGGTATCTTAGTTGTAATTTTTCAGTGCTCCATCATCTTAGTGTTTTACATGTTGGTGCTTTCTGTCTCTGTTCTGCAGATTCTATCTGACAAAGGTTTTGTGTAGGTGTTCTTCCAACCCACTCTCATCTGCAACTCTACAGTTATCCCTGCTGGTGCACTGCTTTCTTGCAGCAGCTTTTGTGCACAATTAGAGATCCAGGTCTGTTCTGCAGAATGAGTCACCATATAGCAATCCTGGATCTTGAAAACAGACTGTGTGTTTGTCTCCAGACCAGGCAACAAAGTGAAAAAAAAAACAATGCAATCTAAAATGTGCAACAGAAGCTTAGGTACATGTAAAGTGAATTCTAATCCCAGTGTCACATCAACCACAAAAACTTCTTTGTGACACGGACTGGGGCTGGGAGAAAGGGGGCGGGGGAGGGGAATTGGTGAAGAGCCAGGACAAAGAAGAAAAATGGAGGAGGTTGTTATTCAGCTGTAGATTTAGTAACACTCATTTATCTTCAGCAAAGCCCTACATTAATCCTCTGTGATACTGATTGGAAGTACTGCAAGGATCTACCCTTATTAGTGCAATGCATTATTCTAGGAGAAAGTGAGGACTGCAGATGCTGGAGATCAGAGCTGAAAATGTGTTGCTGGAAAAGCGCAGCAGGTCAGGCAGCATCCAAGGAGCAGGAGAATCGACGTTTCGGGCATGAGCCCTTCTTCAGGAATGAGGAAAGTATGCCAAGCAGGCTCCTAGTTTCTACCTGTGTGGAGTTTGCACATTGTCTGGGTGGGTTACTCTTCGGAGGATCAGACTGGACTTGTTGGGCCAAATAGCCTGCTTCCACACTGTAGGGATTCTGAAACAAAACCCAGTACATTGTTCCTTTTCAAACGACTGTCTAATTCTCTTTCAAATGCCTTGAATGAACCAGCATCTTGTCAGTGGGCCTCTTATGGTTATACCTCACCTGAGAACAGTAGTATATCTACTATAATGATGCCGCGGGGACTTGGTCAGAGGGCAGCAGGAGCTTTTGGGAGACTGACTGGGGGCCTGTGATACTCATATTCATGTAACTTGCAAATAGTTGCAGTAATGCAATACCCTTCACAATGTTACTCAACCAAACCTTTCTCGTTAGACCGGAAAGGCTTCAAGGGCCATACACTACAATCTCAGAATATTGCCCTCTAGATCTTTACTACACTCTTATTTTTCTCTCATCATCTTTGCTCCTTTTGCCAGTTATTCTAAATCTCTGCCTTCTCGTTCTCTACTCTTTCCCAAGTGGGAGTACTACCTCCCTATCGAATCTGTACAAATGCCCAAATACCACACATGAAATTTGTTTCAGCTTCCAAACTGAGTTGCACAACTTTAATTTCCAGTGAACAAAACCGCGTGCAAAACAGTGTGATCGCACCCAACGTCTACTCGACTCTCTGACCACTTCAGCCTGTCCCTTCAACTGGAACCAAATAGAAATAAAACATTACAGCACAGTACAGGCTCTTGGGCCCTCGATGGTTCCACAGGTCGGCGCAACAATATGAAGACCATCTATCCTGCATTATTCCATTTTCATATGTTTATCCAGTGACCATTTAAATGCCCTTAAAGTTGGAGAGTCCCCTACTCTTCCATGCCCCTACTATTGTTAGTAAAGAAACTATCTCTGACATCTGTCCTATATCTACCACCCTTCAATTTAAAGCTATGTCTGCTCATGCTACCTCAGTCCAGTACAAATATCAGCACAGAAAATCTACAATGTCGAAAATTCGATTAATTCCATCAAAATTATATCAATGACGCAAACACTAAGCCTGTCACTTGGGAGAAAGTTCTGGAGCAGAATGATGTTGGTGTAGTGATAGTTCCAGCCTTATCTGTCCGCCTCTGAGCAAATTGTCATTGAATATAGCTGCAGGAAGCATCAGGGCCCCATGGCTTGGGTTCCCTTCACAGTTAGCTCTCCAGTTTTGGGTAAATTACATGGTGTGGTTCAGCTAGCAGCAGGTCAAGCAAAATCAATTTGGGGCCAGCAGTTAGTCTTCTGAATGTTTCCCCCCACCTTGTCTCAGTCAAATCCCTCGAACTCAGCACCGCCTTCCTAACCTGCAATCTTCTTCCTGACCTCTCCACCCCCGCCCCCACTCTGGCCTATCACCCTCACCTTAACCTCCTTCCACCTATCGCATTTCCAATGCCCCTCCCCCAAGTCCATCCTCCCTACCTTTTATCTTAGCCTGCTTGGCACACTTTCCTCATTCCCGAAGAAGGGCTCATGCCCGAAACGTCGATTCTCCTGCTCCTTGGATGCTGCCTGACCTGCTGCGCTTTTCCAGCAACACATTTTCAGCAATGCACTATTCTGCTTTGCACTAATTCCTGAGTTAGGTTAATCAATTTCCAGTGCTCTTTCTGCTTAATTATCAGTAAACAATTCACACTTACCAATAATGAATCTCGCTTAACACCCTTCCTCCCATTGATCTATATTATCAATACCGACTTGCAGCTTCCTTTGCTCTTAAATAATTAATCATATCATCTCTTTTGGTGTTAACTTCAAATATAGAACTGCTTTCTCACGATCAGAACCTACACAATTGGTACAGTATGTAAAATGAACTGTAATAGTCCTAGAAATTAAATTTTAGAGACACTGCAATATACTTTGTCACTCTGTAAATAATGTCCAAATTTGTTTCCTTTCCTCTAATCAATATTTAGCAAGGTTTTCTAAACTTGCCCAAATTCCACAGCTGATAATCTTCTCACATAATTTCCTTCATGATACCTTGTCATAGGTTTTATTGAAGTTCATCCTTTGCATTTCTTCCATACAAGTCAGATATCTAGTCAGGGCGTTCTAACATTAGTCAAGCACCATCATTCCTGTTTTTAAATGCAAATTAGATACACCTAACTATTTTCTCCTTATCTAGATATGCAGTTTTAAAAACTCCAGTAAAGGATTAAGAATTTCTAAATTTCCCTACTAAAGATGTGAAGCTCTCTGGTCTGAAATTGTTTGTTTGGCTCCTCTCTTTTAAGAGCAAGAGCAACAGTGACAACTTGCCAGTCCTCTGACACACATCCACTCTTCACAAGGTCCCGAATTATAACTATTAGGTTGTCTGCAATTTTCTCTGTTAACTTAGTCACGACCTTACAATGTAGTTCATCAAACCCTGTCATTTTGCATTCCTTTAGCTTAAGTAAAAACAGGAAGTGCTGGAAAAACCTAAATAAGCCTGGGCTCACCTATTTCAAAGAAAAGTCATATTCAATTCGATAAATTAACTCTGTTTCCCTCTTTATTATGCTGCCAGACTTATATTTTCTTTCCCCGGCACATTTTTTTTGGTTCAGATTTCAAGCATCTGCAGTATTTTCCCTTTACTTCCCTTTATTTAAATTTGTCTTTTAAGTATCATTTGCCTCATTCTAAACTAATCCCTGGCACAACCATCTTCAGCTACTTCATCAAGGGCATTCATCATAAGATCAGAAGTAGTGATGTTTGATGATTATAGTGTAACATTTAGAAGCATTCATGACTCCTCAGTTACTGAAGCAGACTATTTCCAAATACAGTAAGACCAGGGAAATTTGCAGGCTTGGGCTGACAAGTGGCAAGAAACATTCGTACCACATAAGGACCAAATGATGATTATCTCCAAGTCAGAATCTAACCATCGCCCTTCACATTCAATGGCATTAGCACTGACAATTCCATTGACCATAACCTGAACTGGTCTAACCGTACTAGTAAAACAAAGAACTGTGGTGATACAAAAGACAAAGAATTGCAGAAATTTGAATCAAAAGCAGGAATTTCTTGAGAAACTCAGCAGGTCTGGAAGCATCTGTGGACAGAACGTAGAGGTGAATGTTTTGGGCCAAGTGTCCCTTCTTGATAACTGTAGTAGGGGGAAGAAGTGAATGATTGGAGGAGATGCAGCATAGTGAAAGACAAGGAGAAAGATAATAGTGAGCCAGGGAGAAAGAAAGACTGCTTTGGAGTGGCACGGTGGCTCAGTGGTTAGCACTGCTGCCTCACAATGCCAGGGACTTGGGTTCAATTCCTGCCTTGGGCGACTGTCTGTGTGGAGTTTGCACATTCTCCCTGTGTCTGTGTGGGTTTCCTCCGGGTGCTCTGGTTTCCTCCCACAGTCCAAAGATGTGCACATCAGGTGGATTGGCCATGCTAAATTGTCCATAGTGTTAGGTGCATTAGTCAGAGGGAAATGGGTCTGGGTGGGTTACTCTTCAGAGGATTAGTGTGCACTTGTTGGGCCTCTTGCCACACTGCAGAGAATCTAACCTAACAACTTGCTTTTATGCTTTCACTGGCAATGATGTGATCATAAAAATGCTCAGAATAAAGTTATTTAACATAGCTATGTATCGGCACTTTAAACTGTTAATACATTTGTGCTCTTATTTGAGAGCATCTTTAGTATAAGACAAAGCCAAAAGTTTGTACAATTCCATCATCCAGGTAAAAATGACTGCAGATGCTGGAAACCAGATTCTGGATCAGTGGTGCTGGAAGAGCACAGCAATTCAGGCAGCATCCGAGGACAGGCAAAATCGACGTTTCGGGCAAAAGCCCTTCATCAGGAATAAAGGCAGAGAGCCTGAAGCGTGGAGAGATAAGCTAGAGGAGGGTGGGGGTGGGGAGAGAGTGGCATAGAGAAATGACCTGGGAGTTGCAGTGAGAGAGAGACTCCCTGAGATTCTTGTAGAGAGAGGAGGAAAACTTCTTCAAGGCAGGCAGAACAAGAGGCAGACGGAAAATTCAGTCACGTGAGTGTTGGTCATTTCAACATTACAATGAGGCTGCATGGCTTCATTTTAATATTCTTCGTATTGTATGCACAACCCCCACAATCTAGGTCCCAGGATGAAAAATTGCCATGACTCATTCACCACCCCACCACCAAAACTGTCCAGAATCTGCACTTTCAGACCTTCTACTCCTGGCAATCTAGTCGTCTATCATTGGGAATCCCACTCAAAGCAGCCTCACCAGGAAACTCTGCAGGATATTCAGTAAACCTCTTCTATGGGTCTTCCCACCTCCCATTAGCAGTGGGTCATGTCCCTTCCCCTGAGCCAGAGGCTGTGGCTTCAAGTCCTACAGAAGGGTCTAACATCCAAAGAACGTGTGTCCATTGTGTGGTCCAACAGGTGAAGGATCAACCACTAAATCTTTCCAACAGTTGCCAACGCCAAGTGGTATGAGTGAGAGAGATTACTGGTCACT
>NC_057726.1:39389117-39396830 GCF_004010195.1 Chiloscyllium plagiosum
CTCCCCCCTCTCCTCCCTGACCTATCACCTTCATCTCCTTCCCCACTGACCTATTGTACTCTATGCTACTCTATCTCCACCCCCACCCTCCTCTAGCTTATCTCTCCACGCTTCAGGCTCTCTGCCTTTATTCCTGATGAAGGGCTTTTGCCCGAAACGTCGATTTTGCCTGTCCTCGGATGCTGCCTGAATTGCTGTGCTTTTCCAGCACCACTGATCCAGAATTCCATCATCCAGTCAGCTTTATGACACCAGCTGATGGTATTACTGGCTGAAATCTGGCGTGATAGATCACATTTTGTTTCCCCATTGATTTTAACAAGATGCTCTTTCATTTAAACACAGACACTTAATACAGTCAAACAGCATGGAAACAGACCCTTTGGTCCAACTCGTCCATGCCGGCCATGTTCCCAAACGAAACTAGTCCCACTTTCCTGTGTTGGCCCATATCCCTCCAAACCTTTCCTATTCATGCACTTTTACAAACGTCTTTTAAACATTGTAACTGTACCTGCATCCACCACTTCCTTTGGCAGTTCATTCCACACACTAACCACTCTCTGTGTAAAAACAATTTCCCTCTTGACCTTTTTAAATCTTTCTCCTCTCACCCTGAAAATATGCTCCCTAGTTTGAATTCCCCATCTTAGGAAAAACATATTTGCTATCACCTTATCTATGCCCCTCATGAATTTATAAACCTCTATAAGGTCACCCCTCAACCTTCTAAGTTTCAGTAAAAAAAAATTCCCAGCCTATCCAGCCTATGTTTAAAACTCAAACCCTCCACTCCCAGCAACATTCTGCTAAATCTTTTCTCCAGTTTAATAATATCTTTCCTGCAACAGGGTGACCAGAACTGCACACAGCTCGACAGGTCTCACCAATGCCCTGTACAACCTCATTATACATCCCAACTCCGATACTCCAAGGTCTGAGCATGCTAAATACTTTATTAACCATCCTGTATGATGCAAATTTCAAAAAAATTATATACCTGAACCCCTATGTCACTCTGTTCTACAATGCTACTGTACAAATCCTTCCTTTGTTTGTTTTACCAAGCTTATCTAAATTAAACTCCAACTGCCACTCCTCAGTCTATTGACCCAAATGATCAAGATCTCTTGTAATCTTGGATAATCATCTTCACTGTTCACTGTATCACCAATCTTGGTGTCATCCGCAAACTTACTAACCAAGTCTCCTATATTCTCACACATAATTTATATAAATAACAAATAAAAGTGGACCCAGTAACAAGTCCTTTGCAACACTGCAGGTCATAGGTCTCCAGTCTGAAAAACAATCCTCTGCCATCACCCTCTGTCTTCTTTGTATCCAATTGGCAAACTCACTCTGAATCTCATGTGATCTAACTTTACTAATTAGTCTACCATGCAGAACCAAGCCATTATCAAGGACTTTAGTAAAGTCCAAGAAAACAATGTCTACCACTCTGTCCTTATCAATCCTTTTGGTTACTTCTTCAAAAAACTCAAATCTAGTTTGTGAGACACTATATCCCTCTCTAAATGCATGTAAATCCTAAATTTCAGAATCACCTCCAACAACTTATCCACCACTAGTCTATAGTTCCCAGGCTTCTCCTTACAGCCTTTCTTAAATAAAGGCACAACAGTAGCCACCCTCCAGTCCTCTAGCACTTCACCCATGGTTATTGATGTTACAGATATGGGTTTAGCAATAAAACTGAAGCCTATAACAAAATTTTATTATTCTATTTTGTTTTCAGTTATGTACATATAATACAAATTTAAAGACTTCAAAACACACGGTAAAATACAATCTCATTAATCCTAAAAGTCCTCCTTCACAGTACTCAAACATCACAGAGAATTCCTTTATTTTTCAAATCTGAAAGGCTTAATTTAACTGTTCCTTCAATTCCACATCTTGAGAGTCTGATACCCTCTTCCTGGTGCCTTTATACAACTGAGCTTAGAGTTTCTCAGCCTCAAATAATCTCTTCTGATTTATAACCAAACACTGCCAATCTGAAATTTTTAAGATAAACTGCTTACACTGATGCAACCTCTTTCCTAACAATCTTAAAATAACCTCCTTTTCTCAGGAGCAACATTTTTATCCATCTAACTTCAACTGAGCTTTCTACAAACTGCCTCAACTGAAACAAAAAAGCTTTTTTCTGAGTCATGGGTGATTTTCCTAAGCCTAATATTTTTCCGAATCTTTCCATCTGAGGGCTACACCACTGATTTTGTTCAGTATAAATTCTCCCAATGAAATCAAAATCCAATCTTCAGGAAGTCTCCAACACTGTTTTAAAATCAGCAGAGCTATAAAAATACCCACAACTTATCGAGCTCAAGTTTGAAACTCAAAAATATGAATTAAATTATAATAAATATTGATAAATCACACACTTCACATCACAGTTGCAAGAATTTATTTTTGCTATTACATATTGGAGATGTTGAAAAACTTGTGAGAAGATTCCTATGATCACTTTTTTTAAACAAACTTGAACAATTTGTTTTTAAATGTATTTCATGAGCTTCATAAAACTAAAAATTGGAGGAAATCTTGCTATTGTTTATAACTTTTTCTTATTGTTTATGGGATGAGAGTATCACTGGCTAGGTCAGTATTTATTACCTTCTTTAGTTGCCCAGAAAAAGGTGCAAGTCTTCTTGATGTGCTGCACCCATTGGAGTGCTGGGACTATTGGGACATCCACAGTTATAGGAAGAGAGCTCCTGGATTTTGACCCAGCAACTGTGAAGGAATGGCGATGTAATTCTATGATCGTATAGCGTGCGGCTTTGTGAGGAGCTTGTAGTTACTTGTGTTCCTTTGTATCTGTTGTTCTTGTCCTTCTCGAGGGTACAGGTTCTGAGCTTGGAAGGGACTGTCAGAGGAGCCTTGCTGAGTTACTGCAGTGCACCTCGATCACATAGTGCTGCCACTGGTGATGAAGGGAATAAATGTTGAAGGTAAATGGAATCCCATTTCTCAGCGCTTGGCCCATAGCCTACACTGGTATTGCATTTTAAGTGTTCAATGAAATATTCCTTAAAAATTGCTCAATTGTGGAATTAATTTGTGTTTTCATAGCTCAACAAAGTAACTTAAAATAAAAATCTAAGAACAATTAAAATTTAAAAAATGTATTGAAGTATATTTTTAGTGTAAAATAAATTGGCAATAATTAGGAATTATTACATCATTCAAAATTCAGCTAATTTTGATGTGGAAGCCCAAAGTTTTCCTGGCACTTTTTGTAGGTAGCTAGTGGTAAGTAAGTGCTGCAAATATCACAGATTTCTACGTTTCATTGATGAGTTTATCAGTAAGGAAGCAGTTCAGCAAATGTATGGGGCAGTTACATACATCAGATAATGAATTCCTGACTTTGCTTTTATGTGTGAAGGCCATAACTCCTTTTTACACATAATAACAGTGAGCACTTAGTTATTATGACCACAAATTCAGGCTATGGCATTAATTCATATAGCTGTACTACACAAAATTGTTATGTGTCAAAAACAACCACACCTCTTCAGCCTACTCAAAGCAAATTAAATCACTTTGTGGTAGCTCTGAAAGTTAAATATATTCTTATATGTCTGCCTTCTGCACCATTACATTTTATTATAGCGAGTAAGGAAAATATTCTCTTTTCCTGGGTTTCCTCCTCAAATACAACTTTAATTCCTTCTCTGTTCCCTGTGCTGAATTCTCTGACATTTAAACCAGGTAATTTCATAGCAGATAATGGTACTGTGGGATTGCCTTTAAATATATTGCTTCAAAACACTACACACAATTTTTACTAGTTATGCAGTATTATGAGAAATATGCTCTTAAAGTCAGGAATAATGATATTGCTTCGATAGAATTTAGTTCACTATTAGAATAACATTGTTGCCTGAAACTGTTCAAAGAGCAGGAAAAGTTTGAGACAAAATCTGCAGAACATAAACTCAATGATAATTTTCAGTTCAAGAATTTCAATTCATATTTATTTATTTTAATTTGTAGTTTGAAGCTAAGTCAGCTTTAAGGATAACAGTAAGAAAACAAAACTTGATATGAGTGAAAACATCATGGCTTAACTAGAATTCATAGAACAGAATCATAGTGTGGAAACAGGCTTTCAGCTCAACAAGTCCACATCCACCCTCCAAAGAGCATCCCACCCAGACCTGTTCCCCTATTACTCTACATTTACCTCTGACTAATGCAGGAGAAAGTGAGGACTGAGATGCTGGAGATCAGAACTGAGAGTGTGGTGCTGGAAAAGCACAGCAGGAATGACCTAATGAAGGGCTTATGTCCGAAACATCGATTCTCCTGGTCCTCAGATGCTGCCTGACCTGCTATGCTTTTCCAGCACCACATTCTTGACCCTGACTAATGCACCTAACCTACACATCCCTGAACACTATGGGCAATTTCACATGGCCAATCCACCTAACCTGCACATCTTTGGATTGTGGGAGCAAACTGGAGTACCCGGAGGAAACCCACGCAGACACTGGGAGAATGTGCAAACTCCACACAGTCGCCAGAGGATGGAATTGAATCCAGGTCACTGTGAGGCAGCAGCACTAACCACTGAGCCGCTGTGCCACCCCACAGTTTAGAAGGAGTGGTATGTGGTGAATATATCTTTGAAAAATAAATTGTATGAGAAAAATAAGACAGCTACTATGGGGGTTAACACACATATAACATTTACATGAACAATGAAGTCTTGATGTTAATTAAGGAAGGTAACGATGGACATTAGAGTGCACTGGAAGAGAACACAGGAAAATCAAGACAAAATCAGGAGATGGGTCAGACAGGTAGACTTTAGAGCAAGAAAGAAATAATTACTGTTTTTTCAAAGCGTACAGTTCACAGTAGTGTGGCTACAACATATTTTGTGACTGAGCACATAAAGTTGTGAAATAAGCTTAAAAGCTGGTGCACTTTGGTGGCCTGCCTTATGCAGCTTGGACTTTGGACACCAGATGTGAACTGCTGCATTTAAAAGTTCCATCCAGCAAGCTGACATGGATGTGAATGCTTAGTGTTTGCATGTTTATTATGATTTGATACATGAACTTAAGGCAGAACCAACTTTGTTGTAAATAAAACATTGAAATTACAGATATAATAATCACAGATCGATTAATTAATAAGATGAACCAGAGTAGTCACATCTAACACTGAATTTGAAATTAAGTAATGTAAAATCTCTGTTGAGTGAGGGATTGTTAAAACTGAATGACTATATTTTATTGAGGGCTATTCAGAAACCATTCCTGGTTGCTATTTGTAGACTTAGTTCCAAATACAATACCTTATTGAAGTACCTCCAGTCATAGCAGTTCAATTCATCTTTATTCCTTTTAAGCGATTTGAAAAAATTATTTATGGCAAGCACATTAGTGAAAATAAACTGCAAAAATAAGTTACATTAGACCCAAATTTTAACTTTACGTACCTGATGCATTTTTAAGATACCCATTTGCATCTGCAGTTGTGTACATGATATATGGCCCAGGCTGATTCACACCAAACGGCTACAGGAAGAAAAATAAATAAGTTTACACACTTTGTACATACAACGTAGCAAATAATGCTTTACACAAGTGAAATCTGAGCAACTGATCAAATTTCTTCTTATTAAGAGAAAGCACTTAATCCCATTGGGTTGTATTAGGTGCTTGTACCATCAACAACTTGAAACATGTTTTTCCAATTTTCCTTAAATGATATAACCTGTTCTGATAATCTGTATAAATTAATACTTCCTAAAACCTTTCCTCACTCAATACTTTTAAATAACTTCTGCAGTCAGAGGAAACATACAGGGGCCTGGGGGAGAACTCTCTTGAAGTACTATGTGCAGTTTTGGTCTCCCCTTTTTAAAACAAAAGGTTACTCTGGCCATGGAAGAAATGCAACAAACATTTACTAGACTGACTCTTGGGATGACAGAACTGAAGCGTGCAGAGAGAATGGATCAGTTAGGACTATATTCACTGGATTTTAGAAGAATAAAGAGGGATCTCATAGAAAGCTATAAAATTCTGACAAGGAAAACATAGGAATTATGTTCTTGATGATTGGGGAGTCATTTTAAGAACATAAGATATAACGGCAGGAGAGAACCAGTTAACACATTGAATATTGAACAGGTTCAATGATGCTAACTCTGCTTTCTAAGCAGTATTTTTCACTACCCTGAGAGATCACAATTCTCTCAATGAGCCTCGAATATATTCAACAGCTGAGCATCCACAACCCTCAAAAATTGATAAATGCTATGTGAAAGATTTTCTCCTAATTTCAGGCCAAAAAGAATGACCTCTTGAGACTGTGCCTGATTTTTCTTCAAGGGGAAATAAGAACTCAGTGAACCACCTTGTCAAGCGTCTTCAGAATCATGTACATTTCAGTGACATCTAAAGTCCAGAACCTCTCATCACAGGACAACTTTTATTTCATCACAGGAAGCAATTCAGTTGATGTTGTACTGCCTCCATTGTAAGTAAATCATTTCATAAATATGAAAACCAAAACTGCACAATATTCTATGATTAGTCCCACCAAAGCCTCATACAAGCATTGCTCCCTTTTTCTTATATTTCCATTCTCTTGCAATAACAACTAACATGTCACTTGGCTTCCTAATTGCTTATTGTACCTAAATGCTGGCTTTCTGTGTTGTACAAGTACAGGTACACCCAAGTTTCTGAATATTAACATTTAAAACTTTCATGGTCTTTAAATAAAACATTCTTGTTTTCTTTTCATATTAAGGTGACTAATATCACACTTGATCAATACCTTGTTGCCTACTTCTTTATCTTTCGCTATCTCTTTGCAACTTTTTTGTCTCCCCCTTATTCGCACATAGTTATGTCTCAGCATAGGGTCATAGAGATATACAGCATGGAAACAGACCCTTCGGTCCAACCCGTCCATGCCGACCAGGTATCCCAACCCAAACTAGTCCCACCTGTCAGCACCCGGCCCATATCCCTCCAAACTTTTTCTATTCATCTACCCATCCAAATGCCTCTTAAATGTTGCAATTGTACCAGCCTCCACCACTTCCTCATTCCATGCACGTACATGTACTACCCTCTGCGTGAAAAGGTCGCCCCTGAGGTCTCTTTTATATCTTTCCCCTCTCACCCTAAACCTATGCACTCTAGTTCTGGACTCCCCAACCCCAGGGAAAAGACTTTGTCTATTTACCCTATCCATGCCCCTCATAATTTTGTAAACCTCTAAGGTCACCCCTCAGCTTCTGACGCTCCAGGGAAAACAGCCCCAGCCTGTTCAGTCTCTCCCTGTAGCTCAGATCCTCCAACCCTGGCAACATCCTTGTAAATCTTTTCTGAACCCTTTCAAGTTTCACAACAACTTTCCGATAGGAAGGAGACCAGAATTGCTCGCAATATTCCAACAGTGGCCTAACCAATGTCCTGTACAGCCGAAACATGACCTCCCAACTCCTGTACTCAATACTCTGACCAATAAAGGAAAGCATACCAAACACCTTCTTCACTATCCTATCTACGTGCGACTCCACTATGAACCTGCACTCCAAGGTCTCTTTGTTCAGCAACACTCCCTAGGACCTTACCATTAAGTGTATAAGTCCTGCTAAGATTTGCTTTTCCAAAATACAGCACCTCGCATTTATCTGAATTAAACTCCATC